>NC_048410.1:940325-941828 GCF_013103735.1 Etheostoma cragini
CCCCCCCCCCCCCCCCAGGGAAGGTTGGGGTCCCCTACTGGAGCTGCTGCCCCCGCGTCCCGATACCGGATAAGCGGCTGAAGATGGATGGATGGCCTGCCCCCCCCATCCCATCCTAAAGAACCTAACTGAAGACTCACTACTTTGGATAAACTGCAAACCAACAATAGTATCCTAGCTGAGAGTTGTACTTCATTTTTAATACTTTTGCTTCAATCCGTCTATTCTAAGAGGAAATACATCTTAACTTTATATTCAGGAATCACACCACACCCCCAAATAATTAATATCACTCAACTCTTTCTGTTTTTTTTAAGCAATGATGAACATCAGCTCGGGTGTTTCTGTCTCTCCGCATGCTCTGACCTTCTAATAATGTGATAATGATTGGAGGAATTACAGAAGTCTCTCAAAAGATGATTTAATAATAAGATACTGTATATTACTACTATGACAGATTACTACCATGACAGATTACTACTATGACAAATTACTACCATAACAGATTACTACTATGACAGATTACTACCATGACAGATTACTACATTGACAGATTACAACTATGACAGATTACTACCATAACAGATTACTACTATGACAGATTACTACCATGACAGATTACTACATTGACAGATTACAACTATGACAGATTACTACCATGACAGATTACTACATTGACAGATTACAACTATGACAGATTACTACCATGACAGATTACTACTATGACTTTTCACTTCCTGGACAGAAACCAAGAGTTGTGTCTGTTAATAAAAAAAAGAATAAGACAGAGTCAGAGTTTGACAATGATCTGAACACTATACATAGTGTACATACTATACATACTATACATACTGTACATACTGTACATAGCGTACATACTATACATACTGTACATGTCAATATTCACACAGTACTTGCTTTACAGAGTGGTGTATTGTGGTTTTTGGCTCGGGCCGATAAAAAAGAAGTAGCTTCCGGCAGCGCCCAACTTCTCATAACAGGATGCAGCCGAGGCCTGAAGACATGCACATGCCCACATACACACATGCACGTGCACACACACATGCACGTGCACACACACGTGTGTGAAATGTGAAAATATCCTATTTCATCATTAGTGATAGTCGAGTTGTAGTCAAGAGTCAAGAGTTAGGTAATCGGTGTAACTGTCAATCTGTTTTTGCTTTTTTATAAATGAGAGCTTGTTGTAAATAGTGTTTAGTCTGCAGAACCTCATCGCTCCACCTTCATCGGTTAGACCAGAGTCTGAAACGGGCCCGTAGTCCTCACCAGAGTAACGGCTCTTCTGGTTTGTGTCCCCATGAGGACCCTTACCTCTAAATGTTATCTATAAATGATCAGTATTATTAACAGGCGAGTCACGCTTTTGCCGGACCTTCCTTCAACAGTACTGTACTTCCTTCTGGTCAACAGTACTGCTGTTTACAAGAAGGGGATGAGCAGACTCTATTTCCTGAGGAAGCTGAGATCCTTCAACGTGTG
>NC_048410.1:941928-949763 GCF_013103735.1 Etheostoma cragini
TGTGCTGCTGTAACACTGTAATTTCCCATTTTTTTGGGATCAATAAATATCTATCTATCTATCTATCTATCTATCTTCCTTCACAGCATGGTGGAGGAGGGTCTGGCTAGTCCCCACAGCGTGGTGGAGGGGGGTCTGGCTAGTCCACACATCGTGGTGGAGGGGGGTCTGGCTAGTCCCCACAGCAAAACGTGCTCTGGTTTATAATAATTTATAATTTATAATTATCATTATAATAATTTATACTTTACTGATCCCCAGTGGGGAAATTAATTAATTAATTTACACTCTGTTTGTTAGTATCACTACACACAGGCCTGAAATACACACAGACACACACACACACACACACACACACAGGACCTATTCATGCACTAATGGAGAGATGTCAGAGTGGGGGGGGCTGCCAGCTGGACCAGCACCCTGAGAGGTTGGGGGGTGGGGGGGGGGGTGGTATGGTGCCATGCTCGCATCTCTCCAGCTACCGATTCCCAACCCCCTACAGACTGAGCTACTGCCCCCCCCCAAAAAAAAAAACATAACCGGCTTGGGTGGCGCTATGCGCCAGACGGAGCCATGGTGCCGCTGCAGAATCACCTCAGGAGGGAACTAGTTTTGGGGGGCATGTGTAGGTTCAGTAGATTACAGATTGTTATAATCCCAACAATGTGAAATTACAGAAGCAACATATCAGACACAGCACTCATGGAAACTAGATATCATGAATTAATGGAAAAACTAAAATTTTATTAAAATTACAATCAGCAACCCCATTTAGCCTGAATGAAATGTGTTTTTGTTTGATAACCACATTTTCAGACACTGCACCTGTGAGATTAGCAGTAGAATCCGGCTCCTTTGATCAACAATAGTCAAATAAACGGGGTTACCTTCAAGATATATATGTTGAAATAAAAATATATACAAGACACATGCTAAAGTCATATCATGAAACTGCAGTATTAGGATACAGGTTACACATTTAAATATATTAATTCATGAATATTTACTTAAATAGTCCATTTGTATATTATAATGTGGTGAGTGAGAGGACAACTTTATAGATTAAAAGGTTTACAATCACAGAGTAATGTTTATTTATGTATAACTATGACAGGTTTTAAATATATATTATATGCAAGGTATTAAAAAGAAACAAATGCATTCATTTGTCAGGCCCTGACACAGTTTATTAAAACCCCAAAAGCGTTTAAGTAGTGTCGTGGCGCCCTCTGGTGGACACGAGCAGGAACTACACTACAAACAGTTACACACATCCATTAAACACCAGCATGCACTGAGAAAGTCTGGGATTGGAGAGAGCATTAAATGCTCTTCTGAACAAGCACGACGTCTAACCTTTAGACGAAAACACTCTTTAATGTTATTTTAAAAAGATAAACCGCTAATGAAGTTTACTTTTGACTATCAAATGTTGTTTATCGCCTGTAACTCCGTGATAAAAGGACGAAGGGTAGTTGGCTGAGCAACGGAGCTTAATATCTAACTATGTATGGTTAATAATATGTTCCATGTTTTGTCCATATGATGTCCTCTATGAGGACAGCAGACCCAGGACATTTGTGCATGTGGCTTGGAAAAATAAAAAACTCTCAGTTACACCATGAGATCTAATATGTAAAACCATTGTGTAAACTCAGCATATTTTAACCTTTAACGCGGTGAACGCAGTCGGGCTTCCAGCTGAACACCTACAGGCTGCTAACAGCTAACGCTAGCGGAGGTAGCATGGAGATGCGTTCAAGGTCTGTTCCGTAAAAATGAACATTGGCCAAAGTTAAGTTAAAACTCGATGTGTTCACATGTAATCTTGTAAAATATATGAAATTAAATAATACAATCATTCAATGATATAATATACATGTTTTATATAAGCTTAAAATAAAAATAAGGAATTTTGATCATTACAAAAGCTGCATTTGTTTTCAAGCTATAAAAATATATTAAAATATAAATTTGTTGGATGTATATATTGTGTATTTCCTTATGTACTTCTTTAATCTTGTTTGTAATGCACAAGTTGTATGTAATAACTAGTTCCTCTGTGAGTTGGTGTCCGAAATGGCTTTCCCTCTTGGAAATATTTTCCTTACGTCATAAAGTGCATTTCCAGTGTTTGCTATTATGCATATTTGAGTTTTTATGTCTTAATAAAACACATTTATACGCATTTCACCCCTAAAATGTTAGGCCCTGTCATACAAATTTGTAAATGCCAGAAAGGTTTCTTAATGAATTTCTTTGATACAAACAGCATTTTCTTATTGATCGTATGCCCCTGATTGGATCTACATGGTTTTGTAACTCCTATAAGAAATATAAGTGACTTTGTGGGTAATGTAGTTGATAGTAAGCAGAGAATAACCACCATGCACTCTAAAAAAAATGTACCTTTACATCTCGGATTTTTACAAATACGCAATGGTGGATTACCCCTACATTCATGTACACATTGAAATATATTAAATCATAAATATTTACTTAAATAGTCCATTTGTGTATCATAATGTGATGAGTGACAAGACTGACTTTATGGATTAGATGTTAGTTAAAAGCTTTACAATCACAGTGTAATGTTAATTTATTTATAATTCATGAATTGATAAAAAAAGGGATATAGTAATAATAATAATTGCATTCAATTGAATAAATTTCACTTTAAAAAGTGTCGTCTATGTATGAGATAAAAACATTTAAAACATTTAGATTAAGATAATAAAACCCTGTAAACATGTTTTAATGTGTAATTGTTTCCTGGCGCTCTGCGTGTAGTTCCTGCTCGTGTCCACCAAAGAGCGCCATGACGTCACTCACCAGCAGAGACGCTTCCTCTGAATGTAGGTCAGTGGTTACATTTAGTAACAGAAGAAGAAAGGATTAATGGAAAAATAACAATAAAATCGTAGTATTCAGAAAAAGAAGAATAATTAAAAAAAAACGTGATTTTATGAAAAGTAAGTGGATAAAATCATAAAATTCAGAATGTAAAAAAATATAATTATGAAGAGAAAATAGTTATATAATAATTAGTTAGTATAAAATCGTTTAGCACACACACACACACACACACACACACACACACACACACACACACACACACACACCTCTGAGTGCATCTGCATCTGCTATTCTGATTCCTGTTTGTGCATTAACATTAACTTTATTTCCAAACAGAAACAATTGCATAATACTTTCTTCCTCTTACTTTTTTTTGGGGGGGGGGGGGATCTCTGCAGGGTAAATCCAGACCGCTAGCTAGACTACGTGTCCAATCTGAGTTTTCTGTTGCACGACTAAAACAACTTTTGATTGTACACATTCCACCAAAACAACTTCCTTCCAGAGGCTGTTTTTTAGCGACACCGTTGCTCCGTCCTCCGCTTAGCGCCGCCCAACACGATTATGATTGGTTTAAAGAAATGCCAATAACCAGAGAACCTTTCACTCCCATCCCAGAATGCTGGGGGGGACTAGCCAGACCTTCCTTTGCAGGGCTGTGGAGGAAGGACTGGCAAGACAACACTCTGCTGCTCTATAATTATTCCTCCTGGTTTTAGAGAACGTGTGTGTGTGTTTGCAACTTACAGACATGCAGATAACCAGCGGAGAAGGGAGTGTGTTATGTTGCATGACGAGTTAATAAAAGTGTAAAGCCCAGTCCAAAGTCTAAAACCTGGAAAATACAGAGCAAGGACTATTTTTACTGACTTAGTAAATATTCAATTCAAAGTCAGTCAAAGTCAAATTCAAAATAGTGCAGAGTAGGACGGAACCATTTTTGAAAATAATCTAATAACAATCTTTTTACCAATATTGCAATTTAATATGCAATTATTTTTTAAGCTCTTTGTCTTCTGTGTTATTCAACAAAGACAAGCAATAAATCACGATATAGTATGAACAACACAAGATTAGATAGATGAAACCAACCAGGCCTGTATATCATGATGAAATTAGGTGCTACATGAATTTATCTTTTATTTAACTACTTCAAATCACACAAACTAAAGTGCAGATTGCAGAAATATAAAAACAGATATGTGGCTTTACACACTTCCAACCAGTAAGGTTCCTGCCAGCTGTGAGGGAGTTACACAGCAGAGCTACACAATCAGAAAATAAAAGATCATCAAAAACCTTTAAAAGAGCAGTTTCTGGGCTGTGACCAGAGTTAAAACCAGACTGGAATTTTTCAAAGATGTTGTTGGAGTTAAGGTACAACTGAAGTTGGGCATAAACCACTTTTTCTAGATCTTTAGATAATAAAGGTATCTTAGACACTGGCCTGTAAGAGGTGTTGTACAACGGCCTCTTTAAAAGCAGCTGGAACACACCCAGCTGAAAGAGACTTTATCAGATTTAACCCTCATGTTGTCCTCGGGTCAAATTTGACCCATTTTTAGTTTTTTTCATCACAAAAAATGAGCCTTTGAAAAAAGCTCAACATGTTAACATTAGAAATATCAAATAACCTTGGAAAAAACATTAAAAAAAAGCAACCACAACATTTAAAAAGTGACAAAAAATGTCAGAAAAAGCGATAACGTTTTTTTCATGGTTGACGGGAAGACAACAGGCGTGTAATTAGCACTGGGCTAACAGGTTTATGGGGCTCTGTTTAAGCATGTTTAATGTTTCCCATTCTGGTTCTGCGTGTCTCTGAGTTGTACATTTTATAACTTTTATGTCTATGTTTGGCCAAGCCAGTAATTATGTATATGTCTCATTCAGTTAGGTCAGTTTGTTGAGTTCATATCTTGTTTCGTTGCTGCTATTTTTGATTAAAGTTAAATTAAAGATTGTGTTGGCTTCTTTATTAGGCCTAGATATTAAGTTCTTGGTTTATATTGTTTTAGCATTTTTTGGATAAATTAAAACGCACTTTTAAACAAAAAAGCCTGTTCTCTTTGCCTTACTGCTTGGTTTCTGACACTGGCACACCACTGAACAGCTGTTTACTGGGTGGAAGTCTTGTGTTTTCCCCAGGACACGATCTCAGCTGCCCAGTCTGAAAGCCCTGTGTTTTAATACAAATACATTTTTGTATGACCTACAACTTTTGTCTGATTTCTTCTTTGTTTCAGGTTTCCCCGTGGGCTGTTGTGTGTCGGGTTATTTAGTGGCTGATGCGTCTTTGTCTTTGGACCTGCAGGAAATTAAATTAAAAAATGTTAAAGAAAAACGGGGATGGCTGACCACACCGATCAAGTTCTTTTGCACGTTGTGCAGCTGCACTTAGAAGTACATTAACTGATCAAATAAAAAGACCTACAAATGTAAACTTCAGCTTAGTATCTAAAGTTCCTCACACGACCTAGCTCAACTGCCACTTGGTGACTGATTGATCAACATTAACAGAAGAGCAGACGCTGATCAAGTAACAGGGGATCATCAAGAGATCATTGTGTTATTCTCAGTTAGTCAGCGCGGTCCATCAGAGGGTCCAGAGAGGGGAACTCAATCACAGACCATATCACACAATTAAACACATACAAGTCTTTTACTAAGCAGCTAGAATAATGGATGGTAAATACATATACATGTCAGCACTAAAACTATATATGTATGTATTCTGTTAGTTTGCAATCTCGACATACATGAATTTAAGGTATTTCCCCCCCCTCTTATTTCCCTACTGCTTTTATTGCTCTCAACAGCGATGTCTTTTCTAATCTTTGACTCTCTGCTGTGTTTTACTTGTAACCTGTTTGTTGTTGTGTTGCTAATCTTTTTGCTTCTGTGCTGTCTTGCTTTGGGCTAAGTTCTGCTCTGCTTGTGTTGTATTCTTGTTTGTATTTAAAAATACCCTTTTTGGTTAATTCTTTCATTTCTTAAACACATAATCATGATTTTATTGTCCCTTTCTTATAAAGACTCCAACTGCTTTGCTTTCACAATAGAGATAGAAGGTTAGTCTAGGGTTAACACTACTGGAAACTTACTTGTTCTTGATGTTCTTTCGTAAAAGAAAAGCTGTTGCTGCAACTCCAACTCCGACAGCAAGAATTCCAGCTTCAGTAAATATTTTGGTCCACGAGACTGAAACACATAACAAAAAGTTAGTATAGTTTGTTTATTTTGCACATGGGACTAGATATGTTCAGTAGATTGGTCGTATACGCATTTGAGTTCATTCTCATGAATGAGTTTGTACGATATCTTATGAAAACTTATGCATAACAGTTCGTATAATATCCTACAAAATTAGGCAACCAGTGGCCAGTGTGGCGAGGACGGGTGCAGAGCTCTGGGAGCTGTCGCTTGGGTCAGCCGCCGTTACATTTGAGTTTAGCAAACACAAAGTCAGCATCATGCAGGGACGGCAGGTGCATTTATACTTAGACTTCTCTTTATTAATCCTTGTTTGATAACAGCTGCATTTAGACACCAAAACAATAAGATCAGGGTTTGGTTTAAAGCATTCCTTTAGTTTTTCCCAGGAAAAGAACCCCTCCCCCACCCAGCTTGAGCGTCCTGTGTTGTACAGCAGCAGTCGTTGTGGTGCTGACAGTAATAAATACGTGCAATACACACGCATTACAGAGCTTTACTTTCCGCAGCTACATGTATGACTGGTTCATGAGAACAGCCTGAGACTAAACAGAAAGAACAGCTACATTTGCTGCTGAAACATATGAACAACTCAAGGAGGAATCTTACCAATAATAACCACATAAATCTCAGCATGAGTCCTACGGTTGGTTTCCTCCTGTGTGACGACACAGCGACAGTAGCCGGTCTGGGTCATAATAGTCTGGAGAGTGATGTGGTCTCTGTCTCCTCTTTCTGGGACCTGTGGTTCTTTAGCAGGAAGTTGGTTTCCATCTCTGTCCTGCCACTCTACTTTAAGTTTCGGAGCAGCACCTCGAACCTCACACTGCAGCAACACTCCTTCATCTGTGGCATCAATAACGTTGATGTCTGGCTCTGGAGCAACTGGGAACACAGTGGAAACAATTTTTACTAAGTAATTACAGGATTATACATTAGGGATGGACATTGGGATGTGAATCAGTGAGCGTGGTTGTTTCAGGTGAGTAAGAGAACAGTCTAATTGCTGGTGTATTGCTTCAATTTTGGTATTGGAAACCTTCAGGAAGATTGAGCAGCGTTCACCAGAGAGTTCCTGATGGGTTATGTTGTCAGGTGGCTGGAGGAGATCAACAGTGGAAAAGAGAGCCCTGGTGTTTCCTGGTCCTTGACTGATTATCTTTGCCTAGTATGATGTTTTTGCAAAATAGATTGCATTTGTATACTGATGCAGGTGTTCAGAGTCCATGTATTTATGCACAGTAAGAACAGTCTGTTTTGGCAGCTGCTCCTGGCGTCGGCCCAAGGATTTCACAACGTGGTTGTGTTGGTGTCTCTGGCACAAACAACATGTCCCAGCTGATCCTACCAGTGTTCAACGGGGCTGAGGTCAGGCCCCTGATTATCAGCACCTGGGGGCCCCAGAAGCTCAAAACCAGATTCAAGAGCAATAGCAAACCAAAGCTGTTTGGCATTGACAGAGACAGTTTGACTTTTTAGGAAACCCACATCCTCCGCTCTGCTGCTCATCCCACAAATGCATGTTCCTTACGTTTAAAAGGGAAATGATCAGGCTTCTTTCCAATGGTATAAGATTTCTTTGCAAGAATCATTGTTATAATAAAGAAATAATCTACCAAACACGAATGTCTTTACTTTGTGTGCAGCTTATAAAATCGCTTTGTGACCTTAACATCGAGAAAAACATTGAATTGGGAGTTGAGTATCGTTACATTCCTGTTAAGCATGTCATTTTCTTTATAGCTTTAATAAAAGTACTCACC
>NC_048410.1:949863-955468 GCF_013103735.1 Etheostoma cragini
TATATAAATATATATATATATATATACACACACTGTATGTAACACTCGTAGAGCTGCAAAGATGAATGGATTATTAGGATGTATTAGTTTTCAACTATTAAATGAATCAACAACTATTTGATAACTGATTAACTGGTTTGAGTCACTTTTTACAAACAAAAAGTCAAACTTCTCTGACTGCAGCGTGTTAAATATGAATATTTTCTAGTTTCTTCTCTTCTCTGTGACAGTAAACTGAATATCTTTGGACAAAGTCCTATTATTATGGAAGGTAGCTGACATTAAGCAATTTCACTTTAAGTTTTTTCCCTTACAATATCCCTTAATGAAGCAGAAACCCTTAATGTCCGCTAACGTCCATAATAATCGGACTTTGGGTTAGATTTTTTGACAGTTTTTACT
Organism: Etheostoma cragini; assembly: GCF_013103735.1. Lineage (NCBI taxonomy): Eukaryota > Metazoa > Chordata > Actinopteri > Perciformes > Percidae > Etheostoma > Etheostoma cragini. The sequence continues at coordinate 950,266 of NC_048410.1, forward strand.
GGTTATGAGGATCAATATAAGAGAGAAATTTGGTAATCATTGATTATTTTTTAGAAACATTAAACCAAGCTTTTTCACGTTAAGCGTTTTTAGAAAGTCCCTTTCAACATGTTAACAGTTCTGGGTGGACGATAATAGTTTTCATTTTGAATTTCGGAATAAAAAAACAGACGCAGTTTAACCGGCGACTGCTTTCTGACACGTGTTTCCACCCAACGTCAAAGACGAGCTGCAAACCAAATTCGGACATAGTCTTCTTTAAATTACACCACGGTCATCTGTGCAGAGGTGGGTAGAAACGAATTACATTTACTTGAGTAAGAGTTTTGGCTCCTCTACCCACCTCTGCACCTGGAGGAGCGATCAGTAACCTGAGCTGGGAACGGCTGCATGTCTTACCGATGCTATAATTAGGAGCATATAGTCCCCAGAGCGTGCTCTGGATCCCTAAGGCTGACACCAGACCCGGTTCTGTCCGTCTGTCGCCTTCATATCTACAAAGTTAGTCATTTTTACCGTTTTCATCACAAAGTGTTTTCCCCAGAAGACCCAGACCCAGCAGACCCAGAAGAAGCTTCATAGGAGTCGGTTAATGATTATAAAACATAAGGAGCTCTAACAAATCACTGCACACACTTTACTTTCAGCTAGCCTACCTTCTATCTGTCACTCCCGGTGACAGCTCCGTTGATGTAGGAGGAGACGCACGCGGAGCTCTGTCGCCATCTTGTGTCGTAGTCCTGGAGTTACACACGTTTTATCTTCACGTGACTTGTGGACGAATAAAGACTTCAAAGATGGATGTCCAGGGTCTGATGGATTGGTTTAAAAGAAACAATGACCTCCGTTTATCAAATGTCCATAAAAACAAAAATGAACTGTTAAACTGCTCGTTGTTAATCCGTAAATCATTCAATTTCATTTTATTTATATAGTTATTATATTAAATCACAACAACAGTTATCTCCCAGGTCTTTCCATAAAGAGCAGAGTGGGGGGGCAGAGAGAGAGAGAGTTGTAGCAGAGGTCTCTAACCACAGATCCAGATCAAGATCCACCTGCAGCTCCCACCCATGCTGCAACCACAGTCTCGACTTTTTCTAAATCAGTTAAGTGGTTTTATATAACAGTAGAGAAAGGGATTTAATGAAAAAATTAAGAATTAAATCAACATTTAAGATTCAAAATTGTTTATTAATCCCACAATGAGGAAATCTACACTATTGCAGCAGTAAGAGATATTCAGAAAATTCAAAAATAATAAAAGGACATTTAGTTTCTTGGATTAAAATAACTGGAATAAAATGTTTGTATTCAGATTATAAAAATAATTTGAAAAGGAAAACGGATTTTATCTAAATATTATAATACAATTTAAGAAAAAAAGACTTCTCTGCTGCTGAGTGACGTCATGGCACCACCTCGTGGACACCAGCAAGTATTATTCTTAATATTCTAATAAATAATACACTTAGTATATAATAAAAATATAAAGTGGTTACATTTGACAGAAGAAAAAGGGATTTATGAAAAATTAATAAAATCGTATTATTCAAAAGAAAATGATTGTAGAAAAACGTCATTTCATTAAAAGAATGAAATCTCAACATTTTTTTTTTAAAATAAGAACAAAGTCATTATGACAAACTCAACAATAAAATCGTTGTATTCAGAAATAAAAATTAAAAAAGGAGAATTTAAAAAAATTGTGATAATCAAATAATAATTTAAGAAAAAGGGAATTTATGAAAAGAAATTATGAATAAAATCTTAATATTCAGAAAGAAAAAAGAAAAAAAATGTTTCATTTCATAGAGAAAAGCATTTAGAATTAAATCATAATATGCAAAAAAAAAAAAAATGATGTTAGCGATTAAATGAAAATAGTTTAAACAATTTACATCAAAAAGCATTTCTCTGCCTGTGACGTCATGGCGTCTTCTCAATATCCATAGAATAGCTTGTTATAGTGAAGTTATGGAAGAACCATTTCCTTCATTTCACGTCCAACATCCAGCTAAAAAAGTTTGATATACATAATAACAGCGGTGTGTTTAAAAAAATGAATAATGCTCAAAATCCTTAGAGTAGCTTTTAATTTCATAATATCTAAGCACTGAACATTGAATAACAAATCATAACATGAGCAGAAGTGATGAAGATTGTGTTATAACTTTACAGAAAGGGAAGCAAAATGAATATTAGGCTGTTCAAAAATATAAAAGTATTTGCAGTTTCACATTTACAAACTCAAACATTTACAGTATAAACTGAAAAAATGTCTCAAGGTTTTTGCTTCACTTTGATTCATCGCATTAATATTTAGCTGCATAACCATATTTCTGCCGTTTTATTCAAGGCTTTGAATAATATAATATGAATACATTTAAATTCAAATGATAAAAGACACTATATTATAAATAGTGCAAGTACACAGTAAAGTGTTCAGTAAAGAGGCTTTTTTCTAAATACTTGTATCTTTGGCGTATCTGCGTTTAAAAGACAGTGATAGAGACAGTAAGGAGGACCAGAGAAGACCTGCAGGAAGGGTCCTGTGGAGGACTCAAACCAAAGCCACCGCGGTGAGGACTCAGCCTAAAGTCCCGGCTCTACCCGCTGAGCCACCAGGGCGCCGCTTCATTCACTGAGTTAGATAAAAAGATCAATTCCACATCTCAGCCTTTACTATTCTTCTACACACACAGGCAAGAAATGATCGTCTAAAGAGCAAACAGCTGGAATAAAACACTATAAAATAACTAAAACATTACATGAAGTGACCTTTTTACACAATATATGTCACACTTCACACCATCACAGCTAACTTTGTGATTTGGTGTGAATATAAAATAAAGACTTCTAGGAGCATCATCATGTTGAGCTGGTCCTCTCTGCTCTACACACCTCTGGATCAGGAATACTGGACCAGTCTTACCAACAGGTCCACCATCAACTAGAACTGAAGACCACATCAACCAGCCTAACTGGGATAGAACACAGCAGAAAAGAACTGGAAACTAAATCAATGTTTCCAGCAACACAGACATCATCAAAGCCTCATGGTTTCATAGATAAAATGAGTGTCATCATTAGTGAACGACGTTTCATTAGATTATTGAATCTTGTTTCTTCTTCTTCTTTTGAGTTGAAGCTGCAGAAAAAAAGACAAAACAATGTTAAAGATAATTCAGTTCAACTTTCTTGATCATATTCAGGCTGCACAAACTGCAAACATCATTTATTTGGTGGCTGATCTACACAGATTTGCGCCCTCCATAAAGTAATATGTATTACACATTTACTTTGGTAAATTAAGTTATTGTTAATACACAAACATGAACCAGAGTAGCAGGTGCTCTTGGAGACGTCTACTGCTTTCTTTGTGTCATTGTGTCATTGCAGATTTAATCTACTGCAGACTGCTGATATTTCATTAAGAAATGAGAAAAGTTTCCATGATGTTAGTTGAGATGCAGCAGCTAGATAACGAGGTGGAGACGAGGCTCCACTCGTTAAATGAGAGGACATCTTTAACGCTTTAATCAAAGTACTCACCAACTACAACAAGATCAACGTGGAACACTGGAATATTCTGACTATCTAGATGACTACAGAGGTAGACTCCACTGTCAGCCTTCGTCGTCTTTGTGATGATTATGGAGGCGTTGCCTTGTTTCAGTTCTTCTGGAAAATATTCAACCCGACCTTGGAACTGTTTGTCTTGACCTTTGACCTCTTCACTCTGACCTTGATACAGGAACACATCCTGCCATCTATCTGTTTTGAGTTGTTTCCTCCAGATAAACTGTTTTAACGTAAGGTCCTCCTTGGGCCAGAGGCGGCAGGTTAAAATAACATCACGGCCTTCTTCCGCTGTGATGACTGTTGGTCCTGGAAGATAAAAACATGTATTAATCAATATGTTTACATGCAGTCATCTATTAGTAATTATTAAAGGCAGAAAAATAATTATAAGCAGAATTAAATTCCATAAATGCAGTCTAGTTTTTTCTTCAGTAAAAATATTTCTGCATATTTTTTTAAACACAAGCAACATATTTTAACCATTTAAGCTTGTAGTGTATTATATTATTTACATACTCTACATCAAATATAATGAATCATTTTAAGAATAATGATTTAAGAATAACATAAAATAATCTCCAGTACATTGTAACATCCTGTAACAGTTTTATTAAATAAAATCGTCCTCTGGTGTAAATACCATCAGAATGATTAATGACTGAAGATAAAACAACCTCAAAGACTCTAAACATGAGATATGTATAAATAATCTGTTGTGTTGTCTGCTCATCATGAATATGTTGATACAATTCATTATTTTAACTTACCTTTCTTAGGACGTAATGAGATGCAGCCCTTTTTATCAAGCGCCATTAGAACAACACCAACAACAACAACACCAACAACAACTATAAGAACAATCCATCCAGTGGAGAGCCCTGAAACAGAAGACAAAAAGTGAATATTAGACTCAGAATGTAACACAGATCATATCCAGCAGACTGGACATCACAGTTTACACAAAGAGGACAACTGAAGGTTTGAATGGTCCTTAAATCTGAAATCTAAAATTCTGCAGATAAAAACAGAGGTGGAATGAATGCATAGGCATCATTTACGGGGGGGGGGGGGGGTTTACAACCTGGCCATCAACTATTAAAACTGGCCAGTGCAACCCCCCAAAAACCTAAAATGATTTCCATTAAACAACTAAAAGACATTTGGACCATAACTTGAGGCAGAAAAATTCACCAGAAGTGAGTGCGTGATACGCTCAAAATGTATTAATTCGATTTTTATTACCATTTTAAAACACTAAAAGTTGTACTGCACAAGATCAATGGAGGCTCACAGGTAAAAGGCACTGATGGAGTCTGGATCTTTCATCTCTATTTTATGATATTGGTCGTCATAGCAGATACAGTAGTTTTCTAAAAATAAAAATATTACACAACTGGCTAAAGGGCTGGCTGAGTATTTCCATGTTATGCTACTTTTTACTTCACCGCATTTATCAGACAGATATAATTACTTTGTTCTTACATATATATAAATATATTACTAATTTGCTCTTTTGCTAGTTTTACTTAAAGGGATACTGTAAGAGCCATTTTCATGTATTTGTGTGTAGGACACAAACTGTCCACTAGGTGTGAAGATGGTGCTTTACGTCACATGT
>NC_048410.1:955568-957670 GCF_013103735.1 Etheostoma cragini
AAGAGCCATTTTCATGTATTTGTGTGTAGGACACAAACTGTCCACTAGGTGTGAAGATGGTGCTTTACGTCACATGTCTATTTAGGTAAGAACCTTTCAACAGGTATCAGGTGTGCTGTTGGATGGAGGAGCACAGGTAGCACTGCAACTCTCATGATGTATGAAATGTGTGTTTATGGAGCTTGATGGACACATATGGATTCTTGCATGTTTATTTGAAGACCATTGTGATGACCAATACATGTAAATGAAATGTACGGATGACTAGGCTATTGGAGTCTTATTTCTACACTACGGAGGGGTACGTATAGCGGCGCGTCAGCTAACTTATTAGCCTTGGCTGTTTGTTATTAGCACGGCTAGCAGCCCCTCAGTGGCTTTAACACGCTCACATTAGGCTCATTTTCAGGTTCATAATTCTATTTAGAGGTTGTACCAGAATAGGTTTACATGGTTTAATTTTCAAAAATCACCATATTTTTGTTCTGCACATTGCTGCAGCTTCTCTTTTCACCCTGTGTGTTGAGCTCTCTGTTTTAGCTACAGAGTGAGACATTGCACTTCTGTTCCATCTTTGTTGGGAGTCACACATGCGCAGTAGCTAGGTAAGGACTACTAACCAGTCAGAAGCAGAGTATGAGGGCGCTAGCAGCTAGGCGAGCATTAGAACGTGTTACAAAGTGAAGCGTTTGTCTCTGAAATGAAGGCAGGACTACAGCAGAGCTGTTTGGAGCAGTTCATGAACAGTGTTTTCTGTTATAGATGGTAAGGGGGGGGGGGCTTTGGGCTTTCCCCATTTGTAAACCTATAACATGCACAAAAAAGATATACAACACAATAAAGGAAAGGGAAAAAGCCAAACAGCATAATATGAGCACTGTAAGTGTTAGGCTTAGCCACGATGAATACTTGGCTGCTTCGTATCGTACCAGTCAGAGTAGTATGTGTGAATTAAAAGTTAAACTTTAGAGTAATGTTTTTAGATCTCGTCGTTCTCGGCTTTTAATCATTCAAGTCAGTCTATTTGTGCTTTTACCTAAAATTTTGTACAATAAAGGATTAACCGTACGACGGCGGACCTCATTATTTGCAACAGTAAGAGTTGGAAAGGGCTTCAGATTTCACCCAGTGGCATTATTTGTGAACAGATTGCCAACTCATTTTGTTGAAAAACTAGCTTCAAAAGACGGAATGATTGGATTTGCAAGAGGAAGGACAGCTTCACTCATTCTCCGTCAGCTGAACCCACTCACTGGGACTGAGATGCAGCGCTGCGCAAAGCACCGCAGAAGAATCACGGTAGGACAAAACAAGAATTGTTACAGGCTGTGGGGAAGAGATTGGCCTTCTCATACAAGGAATACAGGTACATCCCTCTACAATTCTTAATAAAGCTTTCAGCAGTTCAGCTAAATCGATATCAAAATATAAATCTCCCACTCACCAAAGAATTTACCTCCTACCTCCTGTCTAGACAGTTCTGGATTCCATCAGTATGTTGATTTCCCCACACACATAAAAGGACATTCACTGGATTTAATCTGCTGCTCTGGCTTAATCCCCTCCAACTGTTCTGCTGATGATGTTCACATTTCGGATCATTTTCTTTTGTCCTTCAATATCTCTTTGTCTCTCTCTGTAATCAAGCCAGTCCGCCAGATCTCTTTTCGTAATATCAAAAACATAAATACAGACATCCTATCCTCCCACATTGACAATTTGCCTATTCCTGATTTTTCCTCTCCAGACCACCTTGTCACCCATTATAATTCTGGACTTTGCAATATTCTCAACTTCCTTGCCCCTCTCAAAACCCGATCTGTGTCCTTTTCCCACTCTGCCCCTTGGTTTTCACCTGAGCTCCGCCTCATGAAAGCCAAGGGTCGCCAACTTGAACGCCTCTATAAAAAAACTGGTCTCTCCATTCACAAAGAAATGTATAAATCTCATCTTCTTCATTACTCAAACTCAAAAGCCGTAACTAAATCAATCTTCTATTCTGACCTCATCTGCTACAACGAAGGAAACTCCAGGTCTCTCTTTTCAATAATCCATAAGACCTTTAATCCCCCTGATTCTCTGCCTTCTCACATGTACTCAGT
>NC_048410.1:957770-961329 GCF_013103735.1 Etheostoma cragini
ACAGGTTGGGCAGCACAGACCATCATAATAATCATCAATTGTCAGTCTGTGTCTATTGGGCCGCTCTGCATCTCCTCCCTCATCTCTGTTTTCCTCCGTTGGGTCGATATCAAGCTCTTCTTCTTCCTCACTCTCTGATCCATCTCCAAACTCGTCTCTGTACTGAGCTTCTATCTGCTGCAGCTCCTTCTCAAGCTCAGACACGCCTGCCCAGCTTTGCTCCTTGTACTTCTCTTCCAGTTTGGCCTGTCTGAGCCTCTGCTCCTGCCTCAGCTCCTCCACCTTCTTGATCTTCTCAGTGTTCTGCTCCTCTACGAGCTTCCTGTGGGCCTGCACACGCCGGTTCCTCTTGCAAACAAAAGCCACAAGTTGACGTACAAGCTCGTTTGCGCTCCTTTCGAGCCTTTTCTCTGATCTTCTTGATCTTCTTTTTCGTTTTCTTCTCTTTTCTACTGTTACGTTCAGCTGAACTGTTAATGATTGTTATAAAGTTGAGATCTTCTCTGGACATTTCTGGCTTGTCATCTGCTGACTTCTCATTGAAGTCGTGGTTATATTGCTTTAAAGGTAATTCCTCTATGTGAGCCATGGTTATTCTGTTGGCTGTAATCTTGGGACAGCTGCTCTCGGTCTCATTGCCTCCTTTCACAGGTCCATTGATCAACAAACCGAGTAAGGTTCTGACGGCATAAGGTCCTCCACCATTGCTGTGTACCACTTGCCATGGTTCCATTACTTTTGTAACATTGGTCCCAATAAACCGCACCACCTCAGCATTGATTACAGGAATTTCCACTGAGCTTAAGTGTGGCCAAGCTCTTAAGTCTTCCTGTCGTGGAATGTTGTCGCGCGACACAGGCATCTTACACTGGGTGTACACTTCAGGCAGCTCAAAGTAGGTGTTACCAGTAAGGGCAGCTATCTCCAGTCCTGAGATAACATGACTGTCAACAAGCTTTTCTCGATTCATAGTCCTTAACAGGATTTTAGCGCTCCTCCCTCTGACCTTTAGCTCCCTCATGAGTCGCTCCAGAGCAGAAAGTGGCTGTGCTGCCAGGATCCAAGAAGGCGTGTCTGGTTAGCAATTAGGTGCCTTTCTTTGCCTTAATCTGTACAGGCACAATTGCCAAGACACTGTCCTGTGCTCCGGCCTCTATATGGCCACATGTCTTGGAGAAACTGGATGTCTGTTTCCTGATGCTTCCTGCTGTGTGTCCTCAGAGTTGATTTTCTTCTCCTTTGACTGGGTGTGATGGATGGTAGGATGTTTCAGATTACACAAGTTGCAGGAATGACGCCTATGACAGTCCCTGCTAATGTGTCCCACAGATAAACACCCAAAACAAACACCTTTCTCCTTCAGGAAGTTAATCTTTTCACTGTGCAACTTCTCCATTTTGGGACACAACTCCAATTTGTGATCCTCTTCACACAGCAGACACAACACTATTATTGGTTCATCAGGGAAGTTTCTCTCATTTTGCATTTGAGTCGCAAGTTGAGAATTGACAGCTGTGACGGAAGTAGCAAAACCGCTTCCTTTTCCTGTAACGCGTACTTGTGACACTTTGTTTCCGTCTTTATACTTAAGTGTTGAGGTAAATGTGTCCTGAATGTTTCCAAAGAGTGGATTGGAAGCCATAGCCACTTGTCTTTTAATTAAGTTGACGATATCACAGAAACCTGTTTGGCAACTATGCTTCTCCTGAAGCTCATAAGCAGTGTTTCTCCATTTTTCCCTCCATTTATACGGTAGCTCCAAGACAAGAGCACGTATGTTGGATGGCATATTCATCTCTGACGTGTAGCTGATGTCCTCCATGGCATTACAGCAAAAACCTGGCTGGCTGGTGCTATTTTGAGAACAGTTTTGTTTGGTGCAGCGTTATCATCATCATCATCATCATCATAATTGCTCCCTTTGTCAAGCAACCATGTTTCCATGTTTTGTATTATTGCTTTATTTCTGTGCAGTTGGGTTTTAAACCATTCATTTTGTTTTGACATTTCATCCTCAGGTAGCCATCGTTTCAATAAGTCATGCAACTGTTCAGTTTACACACAAAGTTTCAAACACATTTCATACTTTGTTCGCACCTCAGACACATTTCCCTTTGAAAGCATCAATTGCTTAAATTCCTTTGTTAGCTTATATAGTTTCTTTATCCCGAAATTCCTTTTGATTGGATATTATTTGTATTTCCAGTTCTTTGGCCGTTAGTTTGACCGATATTTTACCACGTTCATTTTCCGTTTCACTTTGACAGCTGCAGACAAGTCACTCATTTTATAATACATTTTATTTAACAGCGCCTTTCTAACACTCAAGGACGCTTTACAGACAATAAAAGACAGATACAGGGAACATAAAAGTGTAAGTAGTAATAATAAAACAAAAAACAAAACAAACAAAAACAAAACAGGAACAGTGTATTTACAGATAAGCGAGCTGGAACAAATGGGTTTTTAGTCTAGTTTTGAACAGGGGGAGAGAGTTGATGTTGCGGAGGTCAGGTGGGAGTGAGGTCCAGAGCTGGGGAGCAGAGCGGCTGAAGGCCTGGTCACCATGGTGACAAGTCGAGTTGGGGGGACAGTGAGGTGGATGGAGGAGGAAGATCTGAGGGAGCGGGAGGGGACGGTGATGTGAAGGAGTTCTGATAGATATGGAGGGGCGAGGTTATGGATGGCTTTGAATGTATGGAGAAGGATTTTAAATTGTATTCTGAATTGAACCGGGAGCCAATGGAGCTGCTGAAGAACCAGGGTTATATGATGAAGAGACGGGGTTCAGGTGATGACACGAACTGCTGAGTTCTGAAGAAGTTGAAGTTTATGGAGGGATTTTTGAGAAAGGCCTAAAAGGAGAGAGTTACAGTAGTCAAGACGGGAGGTGATGAGGCTGTGGATAAGGATGGAGGCAGTGTGATTGGTAAGGGACGGACGGAGGCGTTAATGTTGCGTAGGTGGAAGTATGCAGACCGGCAGATATTATTTATGTGTGACTGAAAGGAGAGGGAGGAATCGAGGATGACGCCCAGACTCTTGACCTGAGGGGAAGGGGAGACCAAGGAGTTGTCGACTGGTAGAGTGAAACTATTGATTTTGGATAGGGTGGACTTGGTGACTACGAGGAGGAGTTCGGTTTTATCACTGTTTAGTTTAAGGAAGTTTGAGGTGAACCAGTCTTTTATTTCAAGTAAGCAGTTAGTAAGGGACAAGGGGGGGAGCGAGGAGGTGGGTTTGCTGGATAAGTAGAGCTGGGCGTCGTCTCCGTAACAATGAAAGTGAATGTTGAATTTGCGGAAGATATTGCCAAGGGGAAGTAGGTAGGTGATGAAAAGGAGGGGGCCAAGAACTGAACCTTGAGGGACGCCAGTAGTAACAGGGGAAGGGTGGGATGTGAAAGATTTGAGTTGAATAAACTGAGTGCGGTCGGAGAGAAATAAGCGGAACCAGTCAAGAGGGGTGTGAGAGATGCCGCGGGAAGAAAGTCTATTGAGGAGAATGGAGTGAGAAATGGTATCAAAGGCCGCACTGAGATCGAGGAGGATGAGGATGG
>NC_048410.1:961429-962786 GCF_013103735.1 Etheostoma cragini
ATATCTGACGTATTTGCGGTGCAGTGGTGTTCACTTTATTGATTTCACCATTCAGGGACAGTGGAACAAGACAAATTTTGGTCAATTGTCACCTTATAAAACAAGTTGTTAGTTAGTTTTTGTCCAGGAAGCAAAGTCATGGTAGGAATCTCAGGAAAGAAAAGCGCGTCTGTAACATTTATAACTCAGCTCAACTCTGAAGTTCATACAATCACATTATTGATCGAGAGAGCGAGAGCGAGAGAGAGACAGAGGTCTATACCGAGTTGATGGTCAACATTGTTTTATATAGATAAAATAGATATTATCTTTATATAGATAAAGTTATTAATTTATCATGGCGTGCTTAAGACCAATGTGAAAAATAAGAATTAGAAAAATATATTTAAAAGTTTATAAACTCATGATAAAAATTTAAATATATCCTAAAAAACCAAGATATGCAAATACTGTATGTATCTAGAGGGCAGTGCAAATGTTTTACATGTTGACATACTGAAACCTAACTAAACTGAAACTAAACCTAATTACTCTACATGTAAACATACTGATTAATATCTGTTTTTATCTTCCAGAGCCAAAAGTCAGAGTGACCGTGGAACATGGCCGTGATGTTGTGTTACCCTGCTCTCTCAGGACCATGGAGGACATCACCTTTAAACTCTTTGACTGGAAGAAAGCTCCTCAGAAAGATGAAGGTCTGAAGAAGGTGTTCCTGTATGTAGAAGGCAGTCATTACAACAACGGTCTAGGTGGTCAGAGTGAAGAGTTCAAAGGTCGAGTCTCTCATTTTCAAGATGAACTGAAACACGGCAACGCCTCCATAATCATCAGAAATACAAAGATATCCGACAGTGGAGTCTACAGCTGTTATTTTCCTCGTCTCCAAACACCTCAAACATTCTACATTCAGCTTGTTGTTGGTGAGTACTTTTATTAAACAGTTAAAGTTTGATAAATGAACAGGATATCACAATTTCTTTTAAACTTTGTCAAGTAATTAATATTTCAGAGGCATTAATATTTTGAGGCTCATTGTGATCATGGATATATGTCTCTAAATACATTTTAATAACATTTAATCTGTATAATACCAGGACCACGAGGACCTGATGGATGTAAATGACATCACTGTTAAACAAACACCAGGTTTCATTAGGTGTGTTGATCTCACTTCAGGCTCTGAAAGAACTGCATTGATAAAATATTTAACGGATTTAAAAATATAGTAAATCAGTCATAATGAAAATGACAGGATTTATTCCTTTCTCCACACACTTGTGTACCTGTGGCTGATTACCTTTATACCTTCCTAAAGGCAATGCTCCACCCAGTGCTCCAACATTAAACTGCAGAT
>NC_048410.1:962886-964568 GCF_013103735.1 Etheostoma cragini
GACAGCTGTAAAAGAGCAAAGGTATAGTTTTTGTTGGCCATGTTTGGTATCAATCAACTCGTCTTCTTATTGGCTACATAGGGATGCCAGTTTTATGACCTTATCTTCTAATTCGTGCGCTCCACTGTCAATCTTTCCCAGGTGGGCCCAATGGCGACTGTGCGATATCATTGGCTTAGCTTGAGGGTATCTCTTGATAGGCCGATGCTATTGGCAAGGTTCATTGCGATCTGTAGAAGCCACAGATTGTAATGGTGTGTCGACCTTCGTTTGACTCCACACAGGGAAAAAGTTACAAGCTATAGAAACCGAGAAATGATGCACTCTCTAGATTTCTGAACGTCGAAACTTGGCCAGACACTACAAGATTGTGAGGGGACCAGATAATTATGGATTACAAGGCTTGGATATTCTAATTCCTTGGAGTGTTTGCGATTTAGGAAATCAACGTTTATGAATATCTTTCACCGCTGTGGATAAAGACACGAGGACAAAGGTAGGGATGCACGCTCGATTTAGACTGAAACGGTGCAGTGTTTCTTAACTTCATAACATGATTATAACCGCTGTAAGTCACCTTATGCTTTGTGCGGGGGCTTGATGGAATCACAAGACTTTAAGCTTTCTAATGATGTGCTGCATGATCGTGTTGGTGACGATTTAATGCTTGCAATTCATAAAAAACAATTCATGAAAACACGTTGTGGAAAAACTCGTACCGTTTGGGGAACCGTGCTCTCAGAGAACAACGTTTTACTAACTTAGTTTAATATTTCACTTGATCCATTAAAACTTATTTCTTGTAAGTTTTGCAGCTTGTGATGCTGAAATAATTTCCATGTTTGTATTGTTGATGCTCTTCTCTGATTGGACGCAGCTACAGATGAAGCTTATTATAAGTTACTTATTATTTAGTTAGACTTCACACAAAGTAAAAGATTTATAAACAGCTGTTACAACCTTGATCCTGAGGATCAACATGAAAACTCCTCATGGGGGGATTTAGTGACTGAAGTCAAAGTGAAAACTTAACAAAGGGTGTAACACGTTAATGTTTCTACCAAAATACACTGAGGCTCTGAAATCTGTACGAGCTGTAATCAGATTAATAAGAATGAGTTATTCATTGTTGTCAGCCGAGTCACATGAATCACAAACAGAATTACGCTTAAAGATGTAGATATGATTTAGTTATTGATTATTTTATTTAACTACAAACTGAAAAACTAAAAAAAGGGACCAAACTGTGACTCTAAATAAATACAGTGATGGTTCCTAGAAAGATAATTTGATACCATGTAGATAAATACAGTTTTTACAGGACAAAGAGAACTTGTTATCAGGACTCGGTGCTCTGCAGTGAGGGTCCCAGATGACAAACCTGTTCTTTACACTTCATCCACTGCAGCAGAGTGTTGGTTCATTAAAAGAAGAACTAACTGAAAACATTAGGGATGAGCGAGTACAGCATTATCTGTATCTGTTTACCACATGAATTATCTGTATCCGGATCCGTACTCGGACTGGGCGGGGCCTAAACCGGAAGTGGTCAGATTGGATCAGGAAGTGGGTCGGATTCTCTTGAAATGTGCGGGGCTTTAACCTGTGCGGGTTATTTAAGCATGCAATTGATATGAGTTGATCAAAATTTTTTATATTTATTGCTGATTTGAAAACTATTT
>NC_048410.1:964668-967449 GCF_013103735.1 Etheostoma cragini
CACACACACACACACACACACACACACACACACACACACACACACACACACACACACACACCTGGACTTATATTAATATGGTCACTTAATCACTTTAACACTGGACTCAAAACTGACACTTTGAAAATAATTTATGTTCTTTTTTATCTTTATTTGACGAATTTTCTTATTATTATTGTCATTATTGTTATTATTATTACTGTTTTTTTGTTTTCTTTATACTGCCTTTTTTAATTTCTTTTTCTTGCTAAAACTGCTGCTGGAATTTTCAATTTCCTCGCAGAAGTCATCCCAAAAGGGTTAATAAAGAGAAGTCTGAGTCCGTCAGTCGCCTTTATATATTACAAAGTTAGTCATTCTTACCGTTTTATATATCAAAGTTAGTCCTTCTTACCGTTTTATATATCAAAGTTAGTCCTTCTTACCGTTTTATATATCAAAGTTAGTCATTCTTACCGTTTTCATCACAAAGTGTTTTCCCGGTTAAACACAGAAGACACAAACACAGCAGATCCACTAGATGATTCATATTTGTCGATTAATTTCTGGAACAAAGACGGAGCTCTTCTTTTAAATAATGGCGAACAGGTGTTCAGGTTCTTACCTTCGGTTTCAGCCTCCAACCCTCCTCGGAGCTCTTGGGGGGCTCTGCCGCCATCTTGTGTCCTCTTACTGCAGTTACACAAGTCTTATATCTTCATCTGTCCTGTCTCTTGCAAGAAGATGATTCAAAACTGAATTTCCAGGGACTGTTTTTGGAAGTTGGTCTGTTTTAAGGTCCATGTATTGGACTCCTTTATGTTCCTGTTCATTAATTAATTCAGCGTTATTAATAGTTATTAATATATTATAGAGCCTATCCAGGACAGCTACTCACCTGTCACCTGTCCTACACTTTAAATTATTCCTTTGTTATGGATTTATTGTTCTGTCGGAATTTTTGTTCTTTGCTCCGTTTTAGAAATGACACTGTCTACTGTTCTCCCTGTGTGTTATGTACGTCCAGTACGTTGACACAGTTTAACAGAAAGACAAACTCAAATTGACGAGCCAGGACGATGAGCGCCTTGCTCCTTTTATTAGCTTCAGGCAGCTGAAACTGAGTTTAAACTAAACAGAAAAAAGGAGCTATAACCTACTAATCTATCTTTAACTATCCAACACATGAATAATGTGCTAACTGCCCATTCACACATTATAAGGCTGCATTAACATCAGAACAGCGTTAGCATACAACGTAAATTCACACATCGCGATAGCATTGCTAGCATAAAAACGCAACAAACAACGTGAATTCAATGATGAACAATTCAACGATGTTTATTAACTTTACAGATACAGGAAAAATGAAGGTAAGTAACGACAGAAATAAATATTAAACTTACAGCCAATGCTGTTGTAGGCGTGGGAAAAATCAACAAAAAGTCCAACTCCAGTCCGCCTAGTTCTTCTTCTACTATGTAAACACGTCAAAATAATGGTCCCTGTAAACTTTTCCTGCATATACTTCATTACATATAATGATAGACTGTATATTGATATATTTAATATTAATGGTCTGTGATCTGAATGTAGGTCAGTGGTTACATTTGACAGAGGGATAAAGTTATTTTATGGAGAAAAATTATAAAATTGTAATATTCAAAAGTAATTCATGAATATTTACTTAAAAAGTCCATTTTAAAATCATAATGTGATGAGTGACAGGACTGACTTTATGGATTAAAAGCTTTACAATCACAGTGTAATGTTTATTTATTTATAACTATGACTGGTTTTAAATATATATTATATGCAATACAGGTATTAAAAAGAAACAAAAGCATTCATTTGTCAGGACCTAACACAGTTTTTTGAAGCCCCAAAAGTATCTGAGTGACGTCATGGCGCCCTCTGGTGGACACGAGCAGGAACTACACGCAGAGCGCCAGGAAACAATTACACATTAAAACATGTTTACAGGGTTTATTATCTTAATTAATTTATTATTTTTAGATTAGATTAATTTAAATCGTATGATCTGACTCAATTTTTTTACATTTAGAGTTATTTAATTTTTCAGTATTTCTTTGGCAATACAATGTCCGTTTGTTTTAATCAGTATTATTATTCATTTAAATAATTGATCAAACTAAAAGGAATATAGGGTTTCAAAAATAATTGCATTAAATTCAATTAATTTTACTTTTAAAAGTGTTGTCATTGTACAAGTTAAAAAATAATATTAAACATGTATTCAAAGATCTGTCTGCATCATCTCTAACCACTAATGAATGCTTCCACCTCCATTACTTTCTGAACAAGTACACAGTTTTACTGTAGTAAAGATAGTGTTTTTTACATTTTTTTTATAGCTGTGTATGTAACTTCAGACATCTGACCTGGACATGTTGCTATCTTTGCTCTTTTACCTGAATGAAAACCAGAGATGACATTAGAACATGTAGAATTTAATAAGGAAATATTAAACATTTATTCAAAGATCCAAAATCAACAATCCACACAGCTTTTTACACTCAGGCTCTCATTTCAATCAGTACAGAAGGTCTGTTGGCCGGCATTAGTGACATTAGCTCTGGTTTTGTAGAGATTTGTTAAACCGAACAATAAAATCTCAACACTGAACAATTATCACTTCAGGTTGTGTATAGATTTGTAAAGATGAACACCACCACAACCACGTCATACGGTGCTTGTATAGCGGTGTTAATCTGAACAATAAAACCACAACACACAGGCTTCATTACTGAGCCTAATGTTAGTCCAGGCTTTGGATAGATT
>NC_048410.1:967549-969408 GCF_013103735.1 Etheostoma cragini
CACCCTTAGAGCAACCTCGGCATCCTTATAGTGGCCTCGGCATCCTTAGAGCGACCTCGGCACCCTTATAGCGACCTCGGCATCCTTAGAGCGACCTCTGCATCCTTAGAGCGACCTCGGCACCCTTAGAGCGACCTCTGCATCCTTAGAGCGACCTCTCCATCCTTAGAGCGACCTCGGCATCCTTAGAGCGACCTCTCCATCCTTAGAGCGACCTCGGCATCCTTAGAGCGACCTCTGCACCCTTAGAGCGACCTCTGCATCCTTAGAGCGACCTCTCCATCCTTAGAGCGACCTCTCCATCCTTAGAGCGACCTCTCCATCCTTAGAGCGACCTCTGCATCCTTAGAGTGACCTCCGCATCCTTTTAAATTCTTTGTGAAAGAAGGTCCTCCTCTGCAAAAACTCATGTAATGTTGGACAAAACACTGTTAGACTTCTTTTCAACACGGTACAGTCGATCAAACAACCTGACGAATGGACAGTCGGTGGTAAATCATTTTGATCGGGGCCAGCTCTGCTTAGAAGGAATTCCTTTCTGTGATTATAAATGTACCAACAAAGTTATCGGAAATATTCTATGAAAGGAATTCTATCCTAATCCGGTAAGAAGAAAATAAATGTTGAAGGACTTTGGTGAGAGAGAGGTTAAGAAAATAAGGAAAACTTATTTCTCATTTCCGCTTCTTCCGAAGGTGAAAGAGGTCAACTTTAACATTTTAAATAAAATTGACCCAAACGAATTCTTAACACTAAGGCTGAATCCCATTTCTCTGTTTTACCCCTACCCCTTGGCCCTTGAAACCAAGGGGTAAGTGGTAGGGCTGAAAACACACCCCTATGAAATGGGACACCACTTGGTGACATCACCATACAGAATTGATCACAAACTTAATTTAATTTTGAAACAGTAACTGTGTTTTTTGTGAAAAGGAAATTGAGAATCTAGAAGACGTATTTTTTCTCTGCAACCCTTCTGGAAAGATCTGCAGAGCTGGTTCCAGACCAGGGGACTCGTGATGCCTCCTCTGACAGTGATGAATATCAAGTTTGGTGTTTTTGTTGAAGATAACAAGGTACACTTTGTTCTCAACATTTTGTTGCTTTTAGGAAAACATGTTATCCATAAATGCAGTTATTTTAAGACCAGACCCTCCCTGGTCCACTGGAAGAATGAGCTACACCTGTTGTACATGTCACTGAAACGGGTTAAGGTTGGAAAAGCCCCTGATTTGGTTTATTTACTTAATATAATTTGAGATAGCCCTTTTATTTATTCGTTTCTTTTGTCTTATTTCTTTTCTTCTAATGGTAGATTTTCTATGTTTATGCTCCTATGTTGTGTTTATTTACTCGACCCGAGGCAAAAGTTTACTTTTTGAAATTGGTTGTTGTATTTAATGCCTTGTTTGATTGTATATTTGTATTCTGAATAAATAATAATAATTTAAAACAAAATCTTGATCGCGGCCATTAGTCAGCGGTTGTGCTACTTGTCTCTAGTTTTCTGAACCAAAACATTACAACACAAACCAAAATTAAAAACTCAAACCACTATTCGGTAAGCCCAGCTCTGACAATCTCATACTCATCCTAGTGTCCATAGCAACGATCTAAACAAATCTAAAATATCCAGCTACAGGACAACGGACTAATGTTAGCTACATAGCTAATGTTAGCTAGCTAGTTAGCGGTAGTACAATGTGAATGCGTTTGCGGTCAATTTCAAACTTATCTTCGTAGTTCTCAATAAAACTAGAAAGGTACATCTTGTACGGGCTTTTGTAAGATCTAGAGCCAAATGGATCGAGGCAGGTGAAAAGAACTCTTCATATTTTAGTAGTTTGGAAAAAAACAGA
>NC_048410.1:969508-982899 GCF_013103735.1 Etheostoma cragini
ATTGAAGGGTTAGTTGTGAATGACAGACAAATTACCATAAGTCAATTGGCTGACGACACAACTTTATTTCTTAAAAATTAGACTCAAATGCCCATGGCCTTACAAATCATTGACCAGTTTTCAAGAGCTTCAGGCTTACAATTGAACTTAAATAAATGTGAAATTTTATCATTACATGATTATCCCCTGCAACCTTTGTTTAACATAGAAGTCAAGTCTCAAGTTAAATACTTGGGGATTGTTATTTCCAAGAATGAAATAATTTCAGACAAAATGAATATATGGAACAATATACACAAGTGTAAATTAACCTTAAATAGGTGGCTGCAGAGAGATTTAACAATTTTTGGGAGAGTTTTATTATCCAAAATGGACAGCCTATCCAGACTTATTTACCCGGCCTTCACTTTACCCATCTCTTCAAATATGATCAAAGCCATGAACAAGGTCAACTTTAGTTTCATATGGAGAAACAAATTTCAATACATAAGGAAGATTGACATGGTTAAAAATTATGAAGATGGAGGTGCGAATGCTTTTGATTTTGATATAATGAATGGTGTCTTAAAATTGAAATGGTTAAAAATTGTTATCAATAACAAGCAATCCTTTTGGTTTAGTGTCTCCAATCTAATATTTTCCAAGATGGGAGGAATAGACTTTCTTCTGCGATGTGACTTTGAATGCAGTTCTCTACCAATCAAACTTTCCGCTTTCCATCAGCAAGTTCTTCTCCTTTGGAAGTTGATCTATAAACATAATTTTACACCTCACAATACCCCAGTTTGGAATAATAGATACATATTGGTTGGCAGAAAATCTGTGTACATGGAGGAGTGGAATTCCAGAGGTATCTGGGCAATTGCTCATTTTATGGACAGTAATGGGGTCTTGTTACAGAACGAGGAGTTTTGTGAGAAGTATCAACTCCAATGCAATGCCAAGTGGTATGATAGATGGTTGAAAGCTATACCAATGTCTCTGAAATCAATGGTGAGAGAAGACATTAGGTATTCCGGGGTTTCTCCTGGTCTGAGGCAGCTCTGCTTAGAAGGAATTCCTTTCTGTGATTATAAATGTACCAACAAAGTTATCAGAAATATTCTGTTAAGGGAATTCTATCCTAATCCGGTAAGAAGAAAATATATGTTGAAAGGCTTTGATGATGGAGAGGTTAGGAAAATAAGGAAAAGCTATATCTCATTCCCACTTCTTCCAAAGGTGAAAGAGGTCAACTTTAAGATTTTAAATTGAATTTACCCTACAAACGAATTCTTAAGCCTAAGATTCAATTTTGATACAAATAACTGTGTTTTTTGTGAAAAGGAAATTGAGAATCTAGAACACGTTTTCTTTCTGTGTGAGTCGGTGCAACCCTTCTGGAAAGATCTGCAGAGCTGGGTACAGGCCAGGAGTATTGTGATGCCTCCTCTGACAGTGCTGAATATTAAGTTTGGTGTTTTTGTTGAAGACAAAAAGGTAGACTTCGTTCTCAACATCTTGTTACTGTTAGGGAAACATTTTATACATAAATGTAGATATTTTAAGACCAAACCCTCCCTGAGCCACTGGAAGAATGAGCTACACCTTTTGTATAAGTCACTGAAACTGGTTAAGGTTGGAAAAGCCCTTGATTTGGTTTATCTACTTGAAACTTTTCATTTAATTTGAGATAGCCCTCTTTATTTATTTGTTTGTCATTTATTTATTTATTTTATTTTTCTCTCATTTCTTTCCTCTGAATTTTGATTTGATATGTATATGCTGTTATTTTTTGTAAACATGCTTTAATGTGTAATTGTTTCCTGGCGCTCTGCGTGTAGTTCCTGCTCGTGTCCACCAGAGGGCGCCATGACGTCACTCACCGGCAGAGACGCTTCCTCTGAATGTAGGTCAGAGGTTACATTTAACAGAAGAATAAAGTTATTTTATGGAGAAAAAATGATAAAATTGTAATATTCATAGGAAAAAAATTAAATAACTAAGAATTTCATGAAAAGAATAAAATCGTAAAATACATAATCTAAAAAAATGTAATTCAGCAGAAAATTGTAATGTCCAGAAATTAAACAAAATGTAAAAAATTGAAATACAAAACCGTAATATTCAGAACATTATAAGTAGTTTAAGAGGGAAAAGGGATTTCATGAAATAATAAGGAATAAAATCTTATTGTTCAGAAATTACAAAATAATTAAAAAGGAAAACTAATTTAATGGATTAAAAAATTGAGAATAAAATAATATTATTCAGACAATAAATAAAATGTAAGAAGGCAAAGTGATTATAAGAAAAATGTAATAATGAAAAACAATTTACACTTAAAAATAAAAAGCCCCTCTGCAGGTGAGTGACGTCATGGCGTTAAAACATGTTTACAGGTTTTATTATCTTAATTTAAATGTTTTTATCTTGTACACTGACCCCACTTCATACATTTTTACTTATTTTATTTTTAGTATTTCTCTAGTACTACTATATCCATTTGTTTTAATCAGTATTATTGATTAAATATTTTAAATAATCCATTTAAATAATTGATCAAATAAAAGAGATATAGGGTTTCAAAATAAATACATACAATTGTATTAAATTTACTTTAAAATGTGTTGTCAATGTATGATATAAAAACATTAAAACATTTAAATTAAGATATATACATGTTTTTATCTCATACAATGACGATACTTTTTTAATTCATTCATTTAATTGCATTTTTTTTCTTTTGTGACCCGATATCCCATTTATTTTGATCAATTGTATTTAATATTAATATATTATTTAAACTAATTATTTAAAATACTTTTTCAATAATAATGATAACAAATATAGTATTACGAAAGAAATTTTAAAAATTCAATAAATATAAATGTATTAAGTGGAGACAATATATAAGAGCAAAACATTTAAATTAAGATAATAAACCCTGTAAACATGTTTTAATGTGTAATTGTTTCCTGGCGCTCTGCGTGTAGTTCCTGCTCGTGTCCACCAGAGGGCGCCATGACGTCACTCACCAGCAGAGACGCTTCCTCTGAATGTAGGTCAGAGGTTACATTTAACAGAAGAAGAAGTGATTTAACAGGTTGCATGGAAAAAATATTTACAGTTATAAAATCGAGATCTTCACAAAATTGAAACTAATTTTAGATAAAAAAGAAAAGGAAAAAATACTAATAAATTCTTAATATTCAGGAAAAATAAATCCATAGAATACTTTTACAAGCTTGTTGTGGTGAAGTTATGGAAGAACCATTTCCTTCTTTTCCAACATCCAGCTAAATAATGAATAATATATAATAATAATAATAATAGTAATAACAATAATGAATAATGCTCAGAATCCTTAGAATAGCTTTTTATTTCATAATATCAAAGCATTGGGAACACTGAACATTCAATAACAAATCAAAACATGAGCAGAAGTGATGAAGATTGTGTTATAACTTTACAGAAAGGGAAGCAAAATGAATATTAGGGTGTTCAAAAATAGCAGAATTTGTATTTTCACATTTACAAACTCAAACATTTACAGTTTAAACTGAAAAAATGTCTCAAGGTTTTTGCTTCACTTTGATTCATCGCACTAATATTTAGCTGCATAACCATATTTCTGACGTTTTATTCAAGGCTTTGAATAATATAATATGAATACATTTACATTCAAATGATAAAAGACACTATATTATAAATAGTGCAAGTACACAGTAAAGTGTTCAGTAAAGAGGCTTTTATCTAAATACTTGTATCTTTGGCGTATCTGCGTTTAAAAGACAGTGATAGAGACAGTAAGGAGGACCAGAGAAGACCTGCAGGAAGGGTCCTGTGGAGGACTCAAACCAAAGCCACCGCGGTGAGGACTCAGCCTAAAGTCCCGGCTCTACCCGCTGAGCCACCAGGGCGCTGCTTCATTCACTGAGTTAGATAAAAAGATCAACTCCACATCTCAGCCTTTACTATTCTTCTACACACACAGGCAAGAAATGATCGTCTAAAGAGCAAACAGCTGGAATAAAACACTATAAAATAACTAAAACATTACATGAAGTGACCTTTTTACACAACATATGTCACACTTCACACCATCACAGCTAACTTTGTGATTTGGTGTGAATATAAAATAAAGACTTCCAAGAGCATCATCATGTTGAGCTGGTCCTCTCTGCTCTACACACCTCTGGATCAGGAATACTGGACCAGTCTTACCAACAGGTCCACCATCAACTAGAACTGAAGACCACATCAACCAGCCTAACTGGGATAGAACACAGCAGAAAATAACTGGAAACTAAATCAATATTTCCAGCAACACGGACATTATCTAAGCCTCAAGTCATCATTAGTGAACGATGTTCCATTAGACTACTGAAGCACGTTTCTTCTTCTGAGTTGAACCTGCAGAAAAAAAGACAAAACAATGTTAAAGATAATTCAGTTCAACTTTCTTGATCATATTCAGGCTGCACAAACTGTGAACATAATTTCTTTGGTGGCTGATCTACACAGATTTGGGCCCTCCATAAAGTAAAATGTATTACACATTTATTTTGGTAAATTAAGTTATTGTTAATACACAAACATGAACCAGAGTAGCAGGTGCTCTTGGAGACGTCTACTGCTTTCTTTGTGTCATTGAGCTTCAGATTTAATCTACTGCAGACTGCTGATATTTCATTAAGAAATTAGAAAAGTTTCCATGATGTTAGTTGAGATGCAGCAGCTAGATAACGAGGTGGAGACGAGGCTCCACTCGTTAAATGAGAGGACATCTTTAACGCTTTAATCAAAGTACTCACCAACTACAACAACAAGCTTAACGTGGAACGTTTGAGGATTCTGAGGGTCTAGATGAATACAGTAGTATTCTCCACTGTCATCCCTCGTCGTATTTCTGATGATTATGGAGGCGTTGCCTTGTTTCAGTTCTTCTGGAAGGTATTCTACTCGACCTCGGAACTGGTCGTCCTGACCTCTGACCTCTTCACTCTGACCGTTATACAGGAACACATCCTTCTGCTGTCCACCTGCCTCGGGAAGGTGCATCCAAATAAACACTTTTGATGTAATGTCCTCCTTGGGCCAGACGTGGCAGGTTAAAGTAACATCACGGCCTTCTTTCACTGTGATGATTTTTGGCCATAAAAAATAAAAACATGTATTCATCAATATGTTTACATGCAGAGTCATCTGTTAGTAATTAATAAGGAAGAAACATAATTATAAGCAGAATTAAATTCCACAAATGCAGTTTAGTTTTTTCTTCAGTATAATTATTTTGTGCATATTTTTTTTATTTTTAAACACGACCAACATATTTGAACCATTTAAGCTTGTAGTGTATTATATTATTTACATACTCTACATCAAATATAATTAATCATTTTAGGAATAATGATTTAAGAATAAAACAAAATGATCTCCAGAACATTATAACATCCTGTAACAGTTTTATTAAATAAAATCGTCCTCTGGTGTAAATACCATCAGAATGATTAATGACTGAAGGTAAAACTTCCTCAAAGACTCTAAACATGAGATATGTATAAATAATCTGTTGTGTTGTCTGCTCATCATGAATATATTGATACCATTCATTATTTTAACTTACCTTTATTACGATGTAATGTGATGTAGCCCTTTTTTACAAGCACCATTAGAGCTAGAACACCAACAAGAACAAGAACAAGAACAAGAGCAAGAACTATAAAAACAATCCATCCAGTGGAGAGCCCTGAAACAAAAGACAAAAAGTGAATATTAGACTCAGAATATAACACAGATCATATCCAGCAGACTGGACATCAGTCTACACAAAGAGGACAACTGAAGGTTTGAATGTTCCTGAAATCCTGAAAACAGAGGTGGAGTGAATGCATAGGTATCATTTACAGGGGGGGGGGGGGGGGTTACAACCTGGCAATCAAAACTATTAAAACTGGCCAGTGCAACCCCCCAAAAACCTATCATCATTTTCACCGGATAAGCGGCTGAAGATGGATGGATTTTCGAACACTAAAAGTTGTACTTCACAAGATCAACGGACCACAACACCCCCCCCCCCACCCTCCAGTGGCCAACCAGGTAAATTACATCATTTCATTCTAAATCTATGAAGGTAAATACGGTCAAAAGTTGAGAGCTTGTAGACTACGATGTGAGAACCTGAACTTGTTAAAATTTGCACATGCAAAAAATATGTTATCTGAATTAGAAGTCACACAAAGAAAAACACCAGAGCTTGTAGAATATAATGTGAGAATCTGAACTTGTAAATTGAAATTTGCACTCGTAGGAAATGTTCACACACCTGTATTCTGAATGTAAAGTCACAGAAAAATATTCTCAAATGTGTAGATTGATATTTGCATGAACACAATGACAGCTGCAAGCGTGTAGTGCAACATTAACTCGTGCACACAATTCTGGTTCATTTTCCATCACAACCACAACTCAGTGATTACAACATCTGGAATCTGCCGCTGCAACTTCACATTTGTGTTCTCATGCAGCACACAACGGAGAATCAGCGCACATCGACATCTGCAATACTTCTTGCGATACATTTGGCGCAAAACTAATTTGTACCTATGGACTTAGTCTGTGGAGCTCTGAACCAACAGGAGCAGGGGTGGGGGGGACAGCAGGGTTTCTATCACCAGATTAGGGACAACTCTGTCCGGGTTATTTATGTTGCATGGAAGCTAGCGTTAAAGAAAGCAAAGAACTACACCCGCTTGGGCAGCAACAGTAATTTCTGCAGAATGAGTGTTCCTTAAAGGAGAATTACAGCCAATATTTACGTTAATCTTGATCGCTATAGATATGAGAGTACTTTCGATTGAAACCCCCCCGACCTGAATCAGAGCAGCAACACTGAGTAGCTGCAGCTACGTGTACAAGCTTCCACTGAGCTAAAACAGCAGCTAACGGGGCAGGTTTTAGAGCCTTTGTGTCTCTTAACAGACACACTATGCAACTGATATGTCTGTCCAACATGAACAGGGCCCTTACGTAACATCAAGATGTGTTTTCAATTTAGACATTGTTTTAATTCCCCTTCCCTGTCTTAATCTTGCTGGTGGGCAGCTTGCTTGCTTGCCTGGTTAAAATCAACCGTTTTCTGTCTATATTGTTGTGTAAAAACTTTATAGACTGAGCTTTGTTGGTTGATCATGTTCAGACAGTACTGCTATTGCTGCTGTAATGCGATAGCATCTCAGTGACGGTTCTGTCACGGTTCTGTCTCTTCTCTCTCTCCAACACATAGGAAAGGGTCGCGCACACTCCCTGAGACCTGAACAACCAGTGATGTAGTGGAGGCTAAACGCACGTAAACGCCGTTTATGCACCTCTCAAAATTCGTAAATGGCGTTTACCCACCTCAAAAGATCCACCTTTATCCGCCATTCTAAATTAAGCTTATGTCGTTATAGTTTCATATTGTTCATCATTAGTTTCATAGGTTGTTAAACCCCAGATAGGGGAACGAGACACTGCGTCGGTTACGACACTATGGTAACGCCTTTAGGCCTGACGGGGCTGAATGCGAATGAAAACTACTCCAATCCCATTGGTCCTAGTGAGAACGGTAGCATGTGACGGCATAACCGTAGGGGCATATAAGCACACCGGCACATAGCTCATGAGCTCTTTCTATGAAGCAAGGCACTCCAGGCGGGGCGAGGGGCGGTGAACCGACGCAGTGTCTCGTTCCCCTATCTCGGGGAACAAGGGTTACATCCCCTATCTCCTAGGAGCGTTGCCCTGCGTCCCAAGCTGCTCGAGGGGGACTGTGAGAATCCACACTCCGTCTCCGGCGCTGACGCCGGGTGGCCCATCTCCAGCAACAGGCCCGCCTGGTAGGCCTGCAAAACCGCCATGGTGTGCCACCGGTAGTAAGCTCCCTGACAGCCTGTGGTCAATCCAGACCGCGTTTTGCCACAGCTCGTGACATTTCCGCCGGGCGCGGCGCTCTTCTGATGACGTCGGCCCGACACCCGCAAGTCCTCTCCCTCCTCCACGCTGCCAAGCACAACCAGCTCCTCAGAGCCAGAGTGCAACCGCTACGTCTGTCAGCGTCCCCGAACAGAAGAAACCGAGAGCCCGGCCCACGAACGGGGACTGGGGGAGTCGGAACCGGCAGACAAAGGACGAGACGGAGCAACAGCCGTCTCGGAAACCTCCAGCAGATCACGCTGCGATCCACGTGACCGAAACCGCCAAGCCGCCTCACGAGCCACGGGGAGAGCGTATCTGGCCGTCCGCGGAAAAGAGGCCGTGCCGGACCTCAGTACACGCACGGGCAGGGCTCCGCAATGGACACAAACAGCCCCCTCAAGAGCTGCCGTGGCGTGCGACAGGCCCTAACAAGCAACACACACCTCATGAGAGTCTCCTAATGTGATGAAACGCGGGCAGGGAGACACACATCTCCAGAACTGGTTAACTGCTCTGACATACTGCAACTTCCAGGTGACTAGGATACATGGAGTCTTTCAAACACAACATCAACCAACGTGCCTGCTGAATAGAAAAAAGCTAATGAGCTATGTGCCGGTGTGCTTATATGCCCCTACGGTTATGCCGTCACATGCTACCGTTCTCACTAGGACCAATAGGATTGGAGTAGTTTTCATTCGCATTCAGCCCTGTCATGCCTAAAGGAGGTCCCATAGTGTTGTAACCGACGCAGTTCAAGTTCCCCTCGAAGGGGAACTGGATGTTACAGGATATATTGTCTAATAAATAACTGGATGATATTTCATTCTCTGGCCACTGGAAGTTTGTGACAAGAAGCTCTCTTTGCTAGTCAGCTAGCTAGTTATTGTTGTTGCTCTAGCTGTTTGCGGTTTCGGTAAATGTTTCTATGGTAACAGCGAGTTGGACCAATCAGAAAACGTTGCTGTTACGCTTAGGATTGCGGGTAATGTAGTTTTTCTACGTAAGATAGTGGATAATTGGTTTTCTTATAATGTTACAAGGTTGATATCTACAGACTTCCAGCTTCATCAGGAGCAGAAACTGTGTCAGTCTATCTCGGATGATTTATACATTATGGCTGATAATCTAAATTCATATGGAGAAAATCAATGGGGTTTTTACTATATATAAACTGTAATCAACAACTATTTTGATAATCGATTAGTTGGTTTGAGTAATTTTTTTAAAGACAAAAGTAAAAAGGTCTTTGATATCAGCTTGTTAAATGTGAATATTTTACACATATTTTTGTTGTCTCTGTTTATTCATTTAGTAAACTTTATAGTTTATACCATATAATTCCTTCTTGAGTCTTTTTAACAAGAACTTTGATTATTGTATGAACTGAATACTGATTGTTTGACCATTGAGGGAACAACCAGTGATACATGACAGCCTATAGAAATGTCATAAGGATACACCGGTAGGCCGTGGCCCACCTTCTGTGATCGCGTCATGGTCCACCTGATCACAGAATTTATAGTTTACCCACCTCTTTTTTACCACTACACCTCTGCGAACGACCACCAACTCAGTTGTTTCTTCACACTCCTTGAACGCACAGGTGTGCATGTGTGTTGTTTGTGTGTGTATGTGTGGGTGTGTGAGGGAGCAAGCAAGCAAGAGCAAAACAGCAGTATACGTTGGAAGGTAAAAATTTATGTTTTTCAGATTGTCCTTTTGAAAATGGCCCACTCACTTTTGTATTGACCCCCCCAAAATACTGTCTCTGCCTATGTCACTGCTTCACACACACACATTTTTTTTTAAATTATTTACAGATAAAGTCAAGATGAGGAAGAATCTTACCATGGATAAGCACATAGGTGTCAGTGTAAACCTGATGGTTGATTGTCTCCTGTGTTGCTACACAGCGATAGAGGTCGGTCTGGGTCACAGTAGTCCTGAGAGTGATGTAGAAAAGGTTTCCTATTGATTCGCCCTGGGTCTTCTCAGCAGGAAGTGTGTTTCCAGCACTGTCCCGCCACTCTACTTCAGGTTCTGGATCACCGTGAACCTCACACTGCAGCAGAGACCAGTCACTTGTTTCATAAAGTATAGTAACATGTGGTTTTGGCGCCGCACCTGTGAACACAGTATGAACAACTCACTATAGGACCATCAAAGCATTAAAACATCCATATTAGGATGTTTCATCTATTTTCTTCACTATGGCAATTACAGAGTGAGAGAAAAAAGGACAAACAAACACACACACACACACACCTCCTGGATGAGTGAATTTCTGACTGTTGTTTTTCATAAGGATTAACAAAATTGACCAATGTACAATAAAGACAATTTTTAGTTACTGCAATTATAAAAATTGTAAAAAGATTTTTTTAAACATTTTTGAATTATTGACATTTACACAAACTTAAAACTGACGATGGCGTAAATGTCTCCACTTTTACGTGATTAATTCATAATCATACAGTACCTAATAAATAAAATACCCACAGTTAAAATGTATTAAACGGTAGAAAAGAGATATTAATAAACAAACGGGGGCTTGTTTAAAAGAACAGAAGTCCACCGATTAAATTTACCCTGTTTGAGTTAAAACGGAAGTAAAAATGATGCGGATAAAAGTCGATTAAATTCCTTGGCTAGTTTTAGCAATGCTCGACAAACTTTCAAAATAACGTATTTTCAGTCTTTTTAACGTATTGACAGCTAGTTTCGTCCAATGGTAAGTAAGCACCATGGAAACACTGTGAGCTTGTAGCCAATTAAAACTGTATTTATACGTTTATAAAGGCGAGATTAAAGATAATCAACATGTAAATCTTTATTTGAATCTTTGTTTAAATATTAAGAACATCTTTTCATCTTCTTATAGTCAGATTTAACAATTTAATAAATGTTTTCAACATAGTTTGGTAACTTTTAAAAGGTTTGAGAGATCTCTAGAGTCCTGTGCTGGAGATGCTCTGTATCACATTTTCTAAAATATCTCAGAGCAACTTCTGTCAATCATCCTGAAACTTCTTTACTAATTTATGCTTTTCTAACTCAAACATTAGGTAAACATTTCCTATAAATGAGGTTTATTGACTATAAATTCCAAAAATAACTGTAAAACTAAAGTTAATAAGTTAGTGCTATGTAGTGTTAAAAACGTCAAAAAGGTACAAACATTGAAAAAAAGTGTCCAAAGTGTTAAAAAAAGGGACAAAAACGTAAGAAAAAAACATCAATGAAAAGCGTCAACAAAAGTGTTGATTTTCAATTTTGACAGGAAGACAACCCAAGGGTTAAAAGTATCTCACTTTTTGAGTGAGATCAACACACCTAATTGGTATTTTAAAGATTAAAATGTGTCTTTCTCAAGAGAGAAATGTGAATGATCAATATGAGCCCAAAGAGTTTAAGATTAATTAGTTACTGCTTGTAAAATATTAGCCACTTAAAAATAAGTTTTATTATATTGCAGACATATTTAAATGTTAAAAAAAGAGCAGATATAATAAAAATACTCACCAATAACATCAAGCTTTATGTAGAAAGTTTGAGGTGTTTGAAGACGAGGCAAACCACAGCTGTAGACTCCACTGTCGGCCATCCTCGTAGTTCTGATGATTATGGAGGCGTTGCCTTGTTTCAGTTCATCTTGAAAATGAGAGACTCGATCTTTGAACTCTTCACTCTGACCACCTAGACCGTTGTTGTAATGTTTGCCTTCAACATACAGGAACACCTTCTTCTGACCTTCATATTTCTTCCAGACAAAGAGTCCAGATGTAACGTCCTCCTCAGTCCTGAGAGAGCAGGGTAACACAACATCACTGTCTTCTTCCACTGTGATGACCTTTGACGGCTCTGGAAGATAAAATAATTTATTAATCAGAATGTTTACTTCGTAGTAATTAATTAAGCAATATTACACAAGAGGGTATAATTTAACGTAAAGCTCCTTGGTACCATAGCAACATCTCTGGAGTGCCAGTAATATGACATTACATCAAACCATGGAGTGTTGTTGGAGCCATTCCAACACTTTGTTTTGTTTATATACCACGTTGGTTCTGTTAATTAATCTGCAGTTTAATGTTGGAGCACTGGGTGGAGCATTGCCTTTAGGAAGGTATAAAGGTAATCAGCCACAGGTACACAGGTGTGTGGAGAAATGGGAACGCATAAAGCTTTCACCCTGTCAGTCCTGTCAGGTTTGTCACTGATTTGTTTTTAAAGGAAAACGAAAGGAACTAAACCAGAAATGAAATGGACCAATGATTGTGCGACGGTGAGCAGGCCGTCATGAGAATAAATGGGTCACAGCTCCGAAATCAGACAGATTATGGACGTTGATTATTGGCACGCAGAACACGTCCAAGCAAGTTCTCCACTGGTCCCCCCTCATTGGCTAATGTAGAAGTTGATAAAAAAAAATCGTGTAATATTTAGGGCTTTAATCTCCCAGTCGACAAGTCGATTTATTGGTCGATACGTTCTGGGTCGACCAAAATTCAGATTGGTCGATTTTTTTGCCGTGTTATTTCACCAAGAGTGAGCATAGACTGTGAGGTGGAAGCAATTATTGCTAAGGGGGTGTTTTTAGAGCAACCCTGTTTCACAGGTAACAGTCTGTCTTCAGAACACCCCCCTTGTTTTCACTTGTTTTGGATTAGCCCGACCCACTGGGGACAGACTGAAGAAAGAACTAGAAAGCCTTGTTTAAGTGGTTTGCTGAATATTTATTTAATTGTGAGTGTTTAATTCCCAGTCAGTCCTCCTCTCCCATGTTGAAGACATCGCCAGTGTGGCAGCATTTTACAAAAATAGATAACGGAAAAAAGGTTGAATGCAAAGTTTGCAAGCAACAGTTTGCATATCGCAGCTGGACTACAAACATGACGTATCACCTAAAAACGGTAAGCTAACAGTCTGCGTTAGGTTGCCCTGTCTGTTTTCAGCAGGCTATAAGAACATATCAGAATTGGCAGATTTCATAGTCTAATAATCGTTTTATAACTACCGGCGTACCCACCCGCAACGACGGTAGCGTTCCCCGGACCCCCCCCCAGACCACGCTGGATGTTAAGCCTCTACCATCCAAACGCAAAAATAATATCACGGAAGGAATTGTCGACTTTATTGTTCAGATATGAGGCCAATTGTTGTTGTGGAGGGCTGAGGTTTTAAGAAGTTGTTAAAAGTTTTGGAACCTGGATATACGGCTAGCCCGCCACACAATCATGCATGGACTACACGCAAAATGTGAGGAACTCAAATAGAATCAGAGTTAATGCAACACAGTGAGGCACTGATATATATATATATCTATATATATATATATATATACACTCACCGGCCACTTTATTAGGTACCCGATGCTAGTAACGGGTTGGACCCCCTTTTTCCTTCAGAACTGCCTCAATTCTTCGTGGCATAGATTCAACAAGGTGCTG
>NC_048410.1:982999-985680 GCF_013103735.1 Etheostoma cragini
GATCAACACACCTAATGAAACCTGATGAGTGTTTAACAGTGATGTCATTTAAACACATCAGGTCCTCGTGGTCCTGGTGTTATACAGATTAAAATGTTTTGGTATTAAGAGACACAAATGTCCATGATCACAATGAGCCTTGAGAGGATAAAACCCTAACCTAAAAGGCTAAACAAAATATTAGTGCCTCTGAAATATGAATTGCTTGACAAACAGTTTAATGATTAATAATCCTTAAACTGTTTAATAAAAGTACTTACCAACAACAACAAGCTCAATGTAGAATGTTTGAGGTGTTTGAAGATTTGGAAAATCACAGCTGTATTCTCCACTGTCAGATATCTTTGTATTTCTGATGATTATGGAGGCGTTGCCGTGTTTCAGTTCATCTTGAAAATGAGAGACTCGACCTTTGAACTCTTCACTCTGACCACCTCGACCGTTGTTGTAATGAATGCCTGCATCATACAGGAACACCTCCTTCAGACCTTCATCTTTCTGAGGAGCTTTCCTCCAGTCAAAGAGTTTAAACTCAATGTTCTCCTTGGTGCTGAGAGAGCAAGGTAACACAACATCACGGCCATGTTCCACGATCACGTTGACTTCTGGCTCTGGAAGATAAAAACAGGTATTAATCAGTATGTTTACATGTAGAGTAATTAGTTTTAGACAAACTTACGTAAACAAGATTGTTTTATGGCTTTGTTTTGCAAATTGTGCTCTGCAAAACATTTGCACTGCCCTCCAGATACATACAGTATTTGCACATCTTAGTTTTTTTGGATATATTAAAATTTTTATCCTGAGTTTATAAACTTTTATATATATTTTTCTAATTAATACGTTTCACATTGGTCTTAAGCAAGCCATGACAAATTATTAACTCTTTCTCTATTTCCCAAAATAATGTTTAACATCAAGTCGGTATAGTCGGTATAGGCGTCTCTCTCTCTCTCTCTCTCTCTTTCTCTCTCTGCAGATTGTGGACTTTCAATATTGTGATTGTATGAACTTTAGAGTTGAGCCGAGTTAGAAATGTTACAGACGTGCTTTTCGTTCCTAAAAAAGTACCTAGGTAAGGACTACTAGCCAGTCAGAAGTAAAGTGTGAGGGCCCTGACAGTTAGGGCGCAGTTGTGAGTAGTCAGGGGAGGACGCTGGCGCTTGTCGTTCGCCGCTTCTCCGCTGCTTTTGACTGCTTTTTGCTTGTTTTTTTCACCTCCCTCTGTCTGTGGTGAACATCCAGATTTCTCCGTTGTTAAAACGCTGCTACAACGAGGTTAAGGTTTTCTCCCGGGCAGCCATCTAGCTGTCCCGGTTCAGTGTTGCCTTGAGTAGTTACATCTGCAGTTGGTAGCTAGCTGTCAGCTTCCTACAGCCAGTTCTCCGTGCCTTGTGCACCCCACTGTCATGATATAGACCATCTTGTCCCTGTGCCTGACAGTCTTCCATCTCTGTGTTTGGCTAACGGCTAGCTCCAGCCTAGCACTTTCGGCGACCGTCATGAAGCTCAAGTACTCTAGCCCACAGCTGCTAACTCTTAACAACTGCTCCATTCCAACGTGCATTGCTGCCATCACAGAAGATGGACTTCAGTGCCGGCCACGTTACATCCACACAAGTTCCCGTCGTAAGTTTGTTTACCATCAGCCTGGCCAGCCTGCTTCAAACATTCCATCCATCTGGTTGCACGTCTGCCGCGTCATCAGAACAGTGTTGCTCTCAGTGCTAGCAACACGGGAAATATCGTGAGATCTCTGATCGCTCCGCTGAGCAGCACGGGAAACACCGCGAGATCTCAAAGCTCCAAGCAGGCCAGAAAACGTGCAGTGTATTACAGTGTACTAGGGCCTATACAGAAATTCACTACAGCATAAACGCTCAAAATAAAACTTCTCAACACACAATCCCTCACAAATAAAGCATCCTTCATACAAGACCACATTATGGACAAGGGATTAGACCTCTTTGCCTGACAGAAACATGGCACCACCCAGGTGTCTACTCAGCGCTTAATGAAGTCTGTCCCCCCGGTTACAGCTACCTGGAGAGCAGAGATGGGAAGTAACGAAGTACAAGTACTTCGTTACTGTACTCAAGTAGATTTTTCTGAGATTTTTACTTTACTTTACTATTTATTTTTGTGGCGACTTTTTACTTCTACTCCTTACATTTTAACACAAATATCGGTACTTTCTACTCCTTACATTTTAAAAATTGGCTCGTTACTTTCGTTTTGTACAAGAGGTTATGTCGGAAAATAGCGCGGACACGCGGCACACACTGCGAGCGGGTGCGCGCGCCACACGGAGAAAAAAGTGAGAGAAATGAAAAGGAGACGAGCTGTCCGGAGGATAACCAGCTGAGATTGTGTGTGAGAGTCTTTGAGAACTGTAAGTCGTATAACTCATGTTGTCAGTTCACTTAAGCCTGTTACTGGTCTATAGTTCTTCACATTTAAAGTAAGTTAGCTAGTGTTTTTGGTGTGTTCTTCACCTGTTAGCTGGGTTGCACGTTGATATTAATCAACACTTTTCACTAGCTTTATTCGCATGAGTTTGTTTTTTTTGACCAAACTTCAGATACTGTAATTCAATTGACAATTGGATGGCAACTTAGCTAGAGAGAAGTTGTCTCCGTCTGTGTTTTAACAGACACACCTGGGTCGAAGTTGGAAACCAG
>NC_048410.1:985780-992191 GCF_013103735.1 Etheostoma cragini
TTACCGGAGTATTTTTTAACACAAGTATCTGTACTTCCACTTAAGTACGGAAAGTGAGTACTTTTGCCATCTCTGCTGGAGAGAGCCCGCAGCACTGGTCGTGGTGGTGGCCTAGCTGTCATACACCGACAGAACTTGGAGCTGTTCCCCCTCCCCCTGCCTACACTGTCCTCATTTGAATGCCTTGCATTTAAATGTAAACCCCCCTTCCCCATGACAATGCTCCTCATCTACCGGCCCAACCAAACCCCAATAAGTTTTCATCTCAGAGATACACGACCTTCTCACAACACTCTGCACCACTTCTGCCAACATTATTATAACTGGAAATATTAATATTCATGTTGACAACACTTCCTGCCACCTTGCAGCTGAGTTTCTGCAACTATTGGACTGCCTCAACCTCCAACTATATGTTGATGTCCCCACACACTCCAGGGGGCACACACTGGACCTGGTCATTTTCAACTCCGCCCCAATTAACAACCTTCTGGTGTAGGATCTGAGTGTGTCTGACCATAAAGCCATCTCAATGGAGCTTTTTCTCCTTTCCCCACACACCAAAGACAAGCGTCAAATTTGCTATAGGGACCTGAAAAAGATTAACCCAGACACCTTGACCATTGACCTCCAACATCTCTCCTCTGCTGATTTCTCCTCAGTCACTGAGTTGGTTGACTTCTACAATCAATCTTTGAGCAGTCTCCTAGACCTCCACGCCCCTGTCAAAACAAGAACTGTCAGCTTCTTACGCTCCGCCCCCTGGTACACCTACGAACTCCGGCAAATGAAAACAGCTGGACGTGTCCTTGAGCAGCGCCTCAAGACCTCAGGACTCTCTGTTTAAAAGGCAGGCCTACCGAGAACATCAGAAGTCCTATGCAAGGTCCTTGGAAGATGCACGTTCACAGTTCTATTCCAACATTATCAACAAGAGCCCTGGTAACTCCAAGCAACTTTTCTCTACCATACATGACATCCTCAAACCGCAAACTCACTCTCATTCAGAAGCCACAGAAGAGAGGTGCAACAATTTCATCACTTTTTTCAGAAAAAAAAATAGACACCATCCGCTCCCTGCTATCCAGTTTCTCCACACTGCCTGTCCTGACTGCTGACCCACAGCCTGCGATTTCCCAACCTCTCTGCTATTTTTTGGTCATCTCACAGCGAGAGGTTGAGGACATCCTCAAAAAAATTAAACCATCCATCTGTGCCCGAACCCCTTCCCCATAGCCCTGGTAAATCCAACCTCCATGCCATAAGTCCCCTCATCACAAAGGTCATTAACTACTCCCTCCAGGCAGGCCATGTTCCATCAACACTAAAAACAGCTGTTATCAGGCCATTTCTCAAAAAAACCACCCTAGACCCAGAAGTCTTTGCCAACTACAGGCCCATCTCCCACCTTTCATTCCTTTCCAAGGTGCTGGAAAAAGTAGTTGCTGCACAGCTTCAGGACCATCTCAAACAAAACAACCTTTTTGATAAATTTCAGTCCGGTTTTTTCGCCCTGGCCACAGCAAAGAAACAGCCCTGGTCAGGGTCACAAATGACCTGCTGATGACTGCAGACGCTGGCTCCCCATCTCTTCTCATCCTCCTGGACCCTGACTGCAGCATTCGACACTGTGGACCACAACATCCTCCTCCATTGTCTTAATTCCACCATCGATGTTTCTGACTCTGTCCATGAGTGGTTCTCATCCTTCCTCAGCGGGAGGACTGAGCATGTCGCCTTGGGAGAGGCTTAATCCCTGACGCAAAATGTCACCTGTGGTTTCCCTCAAGGCTCAGTGCTTGGCCCCACCCTGTTTATCCTCTACATCCTCCCCCTTGGCCCCGTCATCAGCCAGCATGGAATCTCATTCCACTGCTATGCTGATGACACTCGACTCTACCTCAGGATTAACCCAACTGCCTCTGCTGCCCTGCCATCATCCACTCTGACCACCTACCTGAAGGAGGTAAAGGTGTGGATGAAGCAAAACTTTCTGCAGCTAAACAGACTCCAAGACAGACTCCAAGACTGAAGACTTAGTCGGCACTCCACACCAGCTTTGGTCATCTGACATTACCAGCATCATCCTCTCTTGCCAAAATATTCCACTTTCAATCATCAGCCACTAACCTGGGTGTTAAAATGGACTCTCATCTGGCCTATGAGGCTCACATCAAACATCTCTGCAAGACCTCCTTCTTCCACCTCAAGAACATCATCAAACTCCGTCCCACATTCACTCCAGTAGATGCGGAAAAGCTTATCCACGCTTTTGTCTCCTCCAGGCTGGACTACTGCAATGCGCTCCTCACTGGGATCCCTGAGAAAAACCTTCAGAAGCTGCAGTACATCCAAAACAGCGCTGCTAGGATCCTGTTGAGGGTGCGTAAATATGACCACATCACCCCTATCCTCAAATCACTCCACTGGCTTCCTGTCTCACTCAGGAATGAGTACAAGGTCTCCCTCCTTACCCATCAGTGCATCCAAGGTGAAGCCCCACCCCCCACCTCAAGGAACTTCTCACCCCACAGACCTCAACCCGGACCCTCCGATCTGCCTCAGGTTGTCTTCTGAAACCTCCCAGGATAAAGCCCCGTACAATGGGAGATCGGGCTTTCTGCTCAGTGGCTCTCAGACTGTGGAGTGCTCTCCCTGACCACCTGAGGAAACCAGACTGTGGAGGATTTTAAACGTGGCCTTAAAACCCCTCTTTTTAAGAGAGCTTTTGACTGATCTCTTGCCCTTTTCCTTATTGTTTTTGTTTATTTATTTATTTTATTTTCATGCTCTCCATATGTTTTTATTTTAGCACTTACCTGTTTTATCATGTAGCACTTTGGGATTTGCGCAAATATAAAGTGCATTACAAATTAAATATATTATTATTATTATTATTATTATTATTATTATTATTACCTAGGTAAGGACTACTAGCCAGTCAGAAGCACAGTATGAGGGCGTGCCCTGACAGTTAATACCTTTTACTACCCCCAAACTTTTGCAGACGCCATGTTTTTTGTTTTCTGTTATTTTGAAAGTGTAAATGATGGAAATAAAATCTAACTTTTTGTGACATATTATACGAATGTCTAATCTGTCATTTGATGCCTTTTGGAGATTTTTCCATCTTTTCTTGGCTTCTTTATGCACATTAATACACATTTTTACCTTGGGTGCCCAAACTTTCGCGTCCCACTGTAAATTCAAAGAACATTATATGACTATGCCACAAATGATCAGCGTGATGTTTGAAGGAAATACGGAGGAATAGAGTTTACGGTAACTGTCCTGACGAGACGGATCAATGCTTCAGGCAGACGTTGCTTCCCTGATGTCTCAGCAGGAGCAGTGACATTCTACTCATTAAGACGGCAACAGAGACAATAAGTGACTCAGCTGTTTGTAAAAACTGTCATGTAATCTGTCTATAGTTTGTAATATGATGTTGAAGTAGGAGGCCTGTTGTTTTTGGGGATGTTTTGGCAGTTATGGTCCATGAGATTTTGTATTTGGTAAGATAAGTTGAGGGATAAATCCTGTAATGTTCAGCCTGATGGTTCTCATTATGACTGTTTTACTGTATTTTAAATAGGAAGTGAAAGGGAAAAAATAAGAAAGCTTCCATTATTTTGTGTTAAATATGTTATCAATGCAGTTCTTTCAGAGCCTAAAGTGAGATCAACACACCTAATGGAACCTGATGAGTGTCTAACAGTGATGTCATTTAAATACATCAGGTCCTCGTGGTCCTGGTATTATACAGATTAAAAGTTTTGGTATCAAGAGACAGAAATATCCATGTTCACAATGATCCCTAAGAGAACAGGCCACACAACATTACTCAGTGCTGGTCAAGTATTATCAACTTTAAAAACAGTTACAAA
Source organism: Etheostoma cragini (assembly GCF_013103735.1). Classification (NCBI taxonomy): domain Eukaryota; kingdom Metazoa; phylum Chordata; class Actinopteri; order Perciformes; family Percidae; genus Etheostoma; species Etheostoma cragini. The sequence continues at coordinate 989,668 of NC_048410.1, forward strand.
GAAACTGTTTCATCTTGCAGACATACTTAAAGGTTAAAAATGAGCAAACATAATAAAAATACTCACCAACAACAAGCTTAATGTAGAAAGTTTGACGTGGCTGAAGACGAGGAAAATAACAGCTGTATTCTCCACTGTCAGATATCTTTGTATTTCTGATGGTTATGGAGGCGTCGCCGTGTTTCAGTTCATCTTGGAAATGAGAGACTCGACCTTTGAACTCTTCACTCTGACCTCTGTTATCGATGCCTTTGTCATACAGGAACACTTCCTTCTGACCTTCATCTTTCTGAGGAGCTTTCCTCCAGACAAACAGTTTCAACTCAATGTCCTCCTTGGTGCTGGGAGAGCAGGGTAACACAACATCAGCCCCTCTGTCCACGTTGATGACTGCTGGCCCTGGAAGATCAAATCATGGTGGTTTAGTTTACAGGCATAAAAAAGGAGTACTGATTTATTTAAACTATATTTATGTATATTAATATATATTAATATATATATTTATATAATGACATTTTATTATGTATTTTACACACTTGTGTACAGTAATTTCACATAAAAACCTGTCATGTTTCCAGCGTCATGAATGTGAGAGTTTATCTGCATGGAGTACTTTAACATTAAGTACCTTTTATTTTACTTTTACCTATTTTATTGTTTGTTTTTAAAGCTCTTACTGGCCTTGCCCCATCTTACATTTTAGACATGCTGACTATTTGTAATTATGGTAGGACGTTGAGGTCATCTAATCAACTCATGTTGGAAGTGCCCAGGTCAAAACTGAAACACTGGGGTGACTGGGGTCAACAGTGAGATGCGTATCGTTACTGACCTGGGCCTTTTTAAATCAAGACTTAAGACGCATCTTTTTAAAGTGGCGTTTGGCACCTAGTAATGTGATTTTATTTTTTATTTTTTTTTCTTACTTTTCTCATTCATTATTGTATCTTTGTTAGTGGTGTGTAGTTGTTTTAAATCAGTGGTTTTATCTGTTGTGAAGCACTTTCATTCCCCTATCGGTCGATGTAAGGTGCTATATAAATAAAATACATTTACATTTACTTGAATAACATTTTCAATGCAGGACTGACACAGTGTGGTATTAGTACTTTTACTGAAGTATCTGAACACTGGTATGTTGTATGGATCAACTGATTCTGACGTTGTCTGGGACTTCCTCCTGATGAAAAACATTTCCTATTTTAGAGTTGTGATAAAGAGTTTTTAAGGAAGTGAAATTCATGCCTCTTTCTACTTCTACTCCCTAAATCTCAGAGAGAAATATTCTCCTTTTTACTCCTCTACGTTAATATGACAGCTTTAGTTACTCGTTACTTTATACATAAAGATTCTTGCAGACGAAACACATGTAGTTTATAAAATCTGATGTTTTATTATTAATCAATCTAGCCAACAATATAACGGCCTACAAGTCCAGCTGAAATGATTAGACCATTAAACTAAAAAGAGAGTTTTAGTTTTTAGTTTTAATACTTTAAGTAGGCTAGTATTATAAGTAGATGCTAAAATACTAAAAGTAATGTTTCCAGCCTCTCAATTAAGCCTATTAGAACATTTGCTTTAAGTAGTCTACCTTTTCTTTTACACTAACCAATAACCTGCTGTGAAGGGTTAGGCCCATAGATATACAACAATATGGTTCTCCCTGTGTGTTATTGACGCTATTATGGAGTAGGCCTATATTAGTCCATATAGAGCCCTCTGATGATCTTTATCTTATGACGAGACAACACCCAGTCCGTCTCTCAGTCCATCCATCCATCCATCTTCGACCGCTTATCCGGTATCGGGTCGCGGGGGCAGCAGCTCCAGCAGGGGACCCCAAACTTCCCTTTCCCGAGCCACATCAACCAGCTCCGACTGAGGGATCCCGAGGCGTTCCCAGGCCAGGTTGGAGATATAATCTCGCCACCTAGTCCTGGGTTTTCCCCGAGGCCTCCTCCCAGCCGGACGTGCCTGGACCACCTCCCTAGGGAGGCGCCCAGGAGGCATCCTTACCAGATGCCCGAACCACCTCAACTGGTTCCTTTAGACGTGAAGGAGCAGCGTCTCTACTCCGAGCTCCTCTCGGAGGACTGAGCTTCTCACCCGATCTCTAAGGGAGACGCCAGCCACCCTCCTGAGGAAACCCAGTTACATTGTATTGTCTCTCAGTCGCCTTTATATATTACAAAGTTAGTCATTCTTACCGTTTTCATCACAAAGAGTTTTCCCGGTCAAACACAGAAGACACAAACACAGCAGATCCACTAGATGCTTCATATTTATCGAGTAATCACTGGAACAAAGACGGAGCTCTTCTTAAACATAATGGCGACCCGTTATTCAGGTTTTTTACTTTCGGTTTCAGCCTCCACCCCTCCTCGGAGCTCGTTCCTGCCCAGCAGCAGCAGCGGGGGGAGGTGGGGCTCTGCCTCCATCTTGTGTCTGTGGGTACACGATCCGTCCTGCCTACACGATCCGTTCTGCGCATGCGCACGATGTTCACGCATGCGCATAAATA
>NC_048410.1:992291-993964 GCF_013103735.1 Etheostoma cragini
TATCATCTGCGCATGCGTGAACATCTTGCGCATGCGCAGAACGGATCGTGTAGGCAGGACGGATCGTGTACCGACAGTGTCGTCTTACTTGAGTTACTCCTGTCCAGTGTTGCCAAGTCCGCTTGTTATAAGCGACTTTGGGCTTGTTTTTTCGGGTCGCGGTTGCAGTGTTGCCAGATCTTGCGAGACAAATACGCAACCAGGCCTGTGAAAACAAGGCCAAAATAAGCGACTTTTTCTACGTAGCCCCTGTTAAGTTGTCTGACTTGCGCAGGCTTAACTTGACGTGGAAGTATAAGCGGAGCGTTTGTTCCATGAAGTTATTTATTTCACATATGTGCACGGCTCTGTTCATCCGTCACTCTTGCATACAAGGGAACTTAACTCACATACATGGCATACAAGCAAAAAAAAAAAAAAAACGTAATACCTTACGTAAACGTAACACCGTAATACCTTCAATATAACAACCAACGCTATTACCATAATAAGAGCGTTTCCTAAAGATGATATTTAACACCCCCACTCGCTCTTATCTCACTGGTTTGTATAGAAACAAAACATAATGATGCTCCGTCATTATCTTAAAGCAATAAACACTCTTTGCACCCCTAAGTGCCAAACATGTTGTGTGAAAATCTTTTTAACTTTAGCTTAGTAGCTGGCTTTGTCAGAACATCAGCAATCATTTGCTCAGTAGGACAATATTCTAAAATAAACTTTCCATTATTCACATTTTCCCTGATGAAGTGATACTTAATATCAATGTGCTTGCATCGCTGTCTGTGAACTGGATTTTTGGCTAGTGCTATGGCACCTTGGTTGTCTTCATACACCTTTGTTTGTGCATATTGGTATGTGTCTATACCCCTGAGCAGTTGTTCTAAGTAGATGCATTCCTGTATAGCTGATGCTTAGGACATGTACTCAGCCTCACAAGTTGACAATGCTACCGTCGGTTGTTTTCTTGTTTTCCAGGATATCTAAGAGCTTCCTTCATTTAGACTGACACAATACCCTGATGTACTTCTTCTATCAGCTGTATCTGATGCCCAGTCAGCATCGCTGTAGGCCCTTAGACCTAGTTTTTCTGTGTCATTTCTCCTGAAGTATAACCCCTGCTCTGTTGTACCTTTGAGGTATCTGAACACATGTTTCACTGTGTTCCAGTGTTCTACTGTTGGTTCAGCGAAGTGCTTAGAGTTTACTGACCACAAAACTTATGTCTGGTCGGGTACATGTGGATAAGTAAATTAAACTTCCTACAGCCTCCCTGTACTTTCTTGGCTCATCCATTTTTTCAGCATCTTCTGTGTATTCAAGTTTTGGTTCACATGGAGTTTCTCTAGACCTGCAATACTGCATTCCAAATCGATCTAGAATTTTTCACACATATCTCTCCTGAGACATTTTGACTACACCATCTAGTTGTTCAAAATCTATCCCCAATAATTTGTCTCAGCTTTCCCATGTCTTTCATTTTGAACCTTTCAGTAAGCATCCTCTTCACATTTTTCATAACACTCTCATTATTAGTGGCTATGATTAGATCTTCAACCCATATTATTAGGATTACTTTCTCGTTTTGCTTTTCACTTGTATACACACAAGTATCAGCTGGATTCTGTACAAAATCATTCTCAATTAAACATGTATGCAACATAGCATTCCAA
>NC_048410.1:994064-1013582 GCF_013103735.1 Etheostoma cragini
TGTCATATCAGCTGTGGGTGAGAAAGTCTCCTCATAATCAGTGCCTGGTTTCTGACTGTAGCCTTTTGCTACAAATCTCGCTTTATATTTGTCAGATCCATCCATTTCTGTCATAAGTGCATAAACCCACCTGCCCCCCACTGTCTGTTTGCCTGATGGCAACTGAGTAAGGGTGAAAGTCTCATTTTCCTCCAGAGATCGAATCTCCTCTTTCATGGCATTCCTCCACTGCGTTGCTTTGGTTGATGCAATGGCGTCTTGGTAACTTTGAGGAATATCACACACTGCTCTGTAACAAGAGTCCATGCATGTTTGCAATTTTTCCTCTGTATCCTCTGTCTCAAAGTCCTTTAGATGAACTGGTTTCTTTTTAGTTCTCAGTGGGTTCCTTCTGATCACAGTCTCTGTGGCTTCACCTGGCTGTGTGTGCTCGTTCTTTTCAGGTAAAGTATCATTGGCACCACTTTGAAAACCCTGACCTGGTACATTTTCATCAACAGCATTCTCTTCACGGTTGTCAACCCTAGGATGTACATCCTCGCATTCTATGTGTGATTCAGATGTTTGGGTTTCCCTTTCTTTGGTTGTTTTAGTGGTAAACTTCACCAACCTGTGTTTTTGGACCCTCTCTGTGTCTGGATAGTAAACTAGATTGGCTGGGCTGTTCTTGTCATAGCCTATGAAAACACCTTGCTCACATCTAGAATCCAATTTACCTTTCTCTTGCTTGTAAGCAAAACACACTGATCCAAATTTTTGTAATTTGGATATGTTTGGTACCTTGCTTGTGAAAAGCTTGTATGGCGTTTTCTTTGTGCGTCTGCTGTAGCACCTGTTCCTCATATACGCTGAGGTCTGCATAGCGTAGTTCCATAGCTTATCTGGTAACCCGCTCTCAATCAGTAGGCATCTGCTCATATCATAGAGTGTTCTCCAACCTCTCTCCGCTGTGCCATTTTGGTGGGGTGAATAAGGCGCAGACGTCTCATGTCTGATCCTATTTTTTGTTAACAGTGTCTGGAAGTCTCGACTTGTAAACTCAGTGCCGTTATCTGAACGGATACACTTAATTTCCCCACAAGGTGCTATGTCTGCTATGAATCGTTCTGTGGCCTGCACTGTATCACTCTTGGACTTTAGAAAGTATACAAGCATAGTGCCAGAGTAGTCATCTGTAAATGACTGTGTATATCTGTGTCCTTCCATGCTTGGTACTGGCATGGGGCCGGCTAAGTCAGTGTGAACTAGTTCTAAAGGTTTCTTTGCCTTCCTATCTGGCTCCTTGTTTCTTGTCTGAGTGAACTTTCCCTGTGTACACACCTCACATAACTGATCCAAACTAACTACACCTCCCTTAATCTCCATTCCCTTCACAACACCTTGCAACTTTTTCACATCTTCATAATTGCAATGACCCAATATTTCATGCCACGTCTGCATATCATGACACGCTTTGCATTGATCAACATTCTTTTCAACAGTTGGCAAATAATACAAATTTTCATTTTCATGAATGTCAAACCTGCTACCATCTTGGGTGACCATGTGACTGTCCCCATTTTTGAAGGTTAATGTCGCTCCTCCGTGTGTTGCTTTGCTGCCGAGAAGATGTTGAGTGTGGAAGATGGAATGTAGAGTGTATCTCTTAGCTGTGCTGTGTGTTGTCGTCCAGCGTTGTCGATGAGATGTATCACCGCCGTTCCTCTCTGTTGCGCCATCCCACTGCACTTGCTTCCATCAGCCAGTTCTACTGAGTGGGTCTCTCGCTGGAACGATCTGTCAAAATTCTCAAACTTGCCGATGTCGTTCACAATGTGAGAAGTTGCACCTGTGTCCACCATGATGCCTTTCATTTTCACGTTATCTGGTGGTATTTCACTTTTGACGAACTTGGCCTTAAAGAGGTGGTCTTGGTCGCCATGTTGTTCATCTGCAACTTTTCTGACGCCATCTTGTTCCCCTTTTTTCTTACATAGTGATTCTGCATGTGTGTTGTTTTTGCAGTAATTACACCACACTTTTCTGAAACAGTTTCTTGCCCTGTGTCCCTTTATTCCACACTTGTAGCAAGTAATGTTGCCATCTTCTTTTCTGTTACTGTGTGGCTTGCTGTGGCCTCCGCCCGAGTTTTGTATGCATCTTCATCACGTTATCTGTAGTCGGTTCAGTCGTTTTCATTTTCTCTGATTCTTCAAAGACCCGCAGTCTTCTTTTGAAGTCTGCAAACGTAACGTTATCTTCATTTTGCGTTACATGGACAGCTAGCGGCTTGAACGAGTCTGGTAATCCGCCTAGCATCATGGCTACAATTAGCCCGTCACTCATGGTCTCTCCTGCATCCCTTAATGCAGTAATAATGTTCTCTGCTCTTATTAAGTAGTCTGTAACAGTCTCGTTGTCTGTCATGCGTAACTTTGTTAAAGAAGTGTACATATTTATAATCCGCGGCTTGCTTTTCCCCGAATAATGTTCTTTAAGTATACTCAGGGCTTTCCTGCCATTATCAGCGGCTTCATGCCTAATTAGCGATAGGCTCTTATCGTCTATTAGCCTTACCAGCTCAGCATAGCAGTCGGCATTTTTCCGTCTGTCTTCAGCTAACTGATTTTCGTTTGCATAAGTGGGCTCTTTTAAGATAGTTTCCTTTAACTTCAGAATGTGTAAGCAGCTCAGGAACCTCGTTTCCCAAAGGTCATATTTCTCCTCCGACCCGTCGAATAAAAGCTGCGGTGCTGGAACTCCTGTTGCTCGGTGGGCCATCTTGTCATCCCGCCGATTTCCTAGCTTAGCTTTTACTTCTGTTAGCTAGCTGCTGCGTAATACGTCGCGTTAAACTTCACGCTCACTTATCTTCAATCCTGGGCCCATAACCTGTTAAGTTGTCTGACTTGCGCAGGCTTAACTTGACGTGGAAGTACAAGCGGAGCGTTTGTTCCATGAAGTTATTTATTTCACATATGTGCACGGCTCTGTTCATCCGTCACTCTTGCATACAAGGGAACTCAACTCACATACATGGCATACAAGCAGGTATAAAAAAAATAAATAATACCTTACGTAAACGTAACACCGTAATACCTTGAATATGACAACCAACGCTATTACCATAATAACAGCGTTTTCTAAAGATGATATTTAACAGCCCCCCTAAGATCCTGGAAGAGAAAAATAAATAAAACTGTGTTACAATCCATGTAGACAGACTGGTAAACTGTCCACACGGTAGGCCAGAGTTTATTTATTTTCTCTCCCTGAGCTTCAGGACAATGACTACAGTAGGGAGTTAAACCACCTTTTAACATTAGTTAACATTAGAAAACTGATGGGATTTGAAATATAAACACTTTTTCACAGTGATTTTGAGTTGTTCCCCACGATGGGTTGAATCCATTCTTTTCCTCCTTTCTCTTTCTCGCAGTCTTTGTTATATTTCTTCCCGTATTTCTCCCACTTTATCCCGGGCATTTATTCCTCCAAAAACTCTCCTACAGTCCACTCACCATCAGTCGCTACTCGCGCATTTTCCTAACCAGAAAACAGACTGCCCTGCTCTGCCTGTGATTGGCTGGTACTCGTTTCCATCTGGGACAGAGCCAATTAGAGGCAGGACGTGGGTGGGAAATAACGCTGCTGTCTATAGTGTTTATGGGGAAAGGGGCGGGATCGAGCGAGCCGGCAAGGACAAGCTGTGTACAAGCCCAAAAAAGCAACTAGACTTTAGTGACAAGCCCAAAAAAAACGCAACCCGCGACAACCAATATTTGTAAGCGACTTTACAAAAAAACAAGCCCAAAGTCGCTTAGAATAAGCGGACTTGGCAACACTGTTTTTTGGGGCTTGTTACTAAAGTTTAGTTGCTTATTTGGGATTGTTCCCAGCTCCATAACAGGTTGTCAAGCAGATATTTTCTAGATGTTATTTAACGTAGGAGTTTGTCTTGCCTGTTCCCTCGGTCCCGCCCCTTTCCCCATACACACTCGAGACAGCAGCGTTATGTCCCGCCCACTTCCTGCTTCTTATTGGCTCTGACCGAAATGGCAACGAGTACCAGCCAATCAGAGGCAGAGCAGGGCAGTCTGTTTTTTTTCTGGTTAGGACCATTGACTGTATATTATTGATTAATATTAACGGTCTTATGGTAGCGACTGATAGTGACTGGTCCGTAGGAGTTTTTGGAGGAATAAATGCCCGGGATAAAGTGGGTGAAATACAGGAAGAAGTATATCAAAGACTGGGAGAAAGAGAAAGGAGGAAAAGAATGGATTCAACTCGACGTGTGGAACAACTCAAAATCACTGTGAAAAAGTGTCTATATTTCAAATCCCATCAGTTTTCTAATGTTAAAAGGTGGTTTAACTTCCTCCTGTGGTCATTGTCCTGAAGCTCAGGGGGAGAAAATAAAAATAAATATACTCTACCGTGTGTACAGTTTACCAATCAGTCCCTACTGAGTGTAAAACTTTGCACACGTTTTATTTATTTTTCTCTTCCAGGATCTTAGGGGGGCTCCGTAGAAAAAGTCGCTTATTTTGGGCTTGTTTTCACAGGCCTGGTTGCGTTTTTGTCTCGCAAGATCTGGCAACACTGGTTTCTTTCCCCCCCATCTGCAATACAACCCCAAAGCATGATTGATCCCCCCATGCTTAACAGCTGGACAGAGGTTCTTCTCATTAAATTCTGTGCCCTTTCTTCTCCAAACATACCTTTGCTCATTGCAGCCAAAACATTCTACTTTAACCTCATCGGTCCACAGAACTTGTTCCCACAATGCATCAGGCTTGTCTATATGTTCATTTGCAAACTTCAAGCGCTGATTTTTGTGGTGAGGACGTAGAAGAAGTTTTCTTCTGATGACTCTTCCATGAAGACCATATCTGTACAAGTATCTCTTTATAGTGGAATAGTGTACCACAACTCCAGTGTCTCCAGGTCTTTCTGGATGGATCAGGCAGTCAAAAATTGCCTTTTTTCTTCTGCTTTTTTGTGCTGTTCCAATGCACTTAAAGGCAATAAACAAGTGTATAACAAAACATTTGTCAATGCAACACTTTTCTGGGAGAAATGGTGAATTTTCTGGAAAAGTTCCAAGGGTGCCAAAAATGTCAGAGACGTGGCCCACGTCACAAGTAAGCTCAGTTGGAGGCTGCGCAGTAGCGCTCAGCATCACTGGAAAAGTGCTTCTATCAGTGTTGCCAAGTCCGCTTATTATAAGCAATTTTGGGCTTGTTTTTTTTAAAAGTTGCTTACAAATATTGGTTGTCGCGGGTTGTGTTTTTTTTTGGGCTTGTCACCACCGTGTAGTTGCTTATTTGGGCTTGTTCCCAGCTTGTTATTGCCGGTTCCTCGATCCCGCCCCTTTCGCCATAAACACTATAGACAGCAGCGTTATTTCCCGCCCACTTCCTGCTTCTTATTGGCTCTGACCCAGATGGAAACGAGTACTAGCCAATCAGAGGCACAGCAGGCCAGTCTGTTGTTTTCTGGTTAGGGAAATGCGCGAGTAGCGACTAATGGTGAGTGGACTGTAGGAGAGTTTTGGAGGAATAAATGCCCGGGATAAAGTGGGAGAAATACGGGAAGAAATATAACAAAGACTGGGAGAAAGAGAAAGGAGGAAAAGAATGGATTCTACCCGTCGTGGGGAACAACTCAAAACCACTGTGAAAAAGTGTCTATATTTGATATTCCATCGGTTTTCTAATGTTAAATAATGTTAAAAGGTGGTTTACTTTCTTGCACATTTACAACTATATTTATAGATATTTTAAATAGTTAAATCCAAATATTAAATGTTACACCTAAATGTTAAATGTTAAATCTAAATGCTAAATCTAAATCTAAATCTAAATCTAAATGTTAAATCTAATTATGAAATCTAAATCGAAAAGTTAATTCTAAATCTAAATGTTAAATCTAAATCTAAATGTTAAATCTAAATGTTAAATCTAAATCTATATCTAAATCTTAATGTTAAATCTAAATGTTAAATCTAAATCTAAATCTAAATCTAAATGTTAAATCTAAATCTAAATCTAAATCTAAATGTTAATTCTAAATCTAAATGTTAAATCTAAATGTTTCGGGTGAAACTAAATATTTAGCTAATATGCAAATGAAATGTTGGTAACCGGAAGTACCAAAATAAAAGCTCGAGGAGGTCAGTGTATGGTTATATTGTCAAATAACGAATAAAAATCATCTCATCCGGGGATATGGACTCTTGAACTTGGATAAACGTGATCATAACTACCTAAATAATAAACACAGTTGGAGAAACTACAGAGTACTTTGAGTTTTTAGTGTCACTTTTATGAATGGTGTGGGAATTATGACCTGTAGCCACTATAGCCAGTCACCGGGGGGGCGCGCCTCACTTTGACTGATCTGTCATGTTTGCTTGCATTAAGGCCAGCTAGAGCCTATCCCCGCCCGCCCCCAAAAAGGTACAGTAAGCTACTGTCGGCCATGGTCACTGTTGGAATAAAATGTATTCATATCATGTGTGCTCATAAACGTCATTATATTCACGTTGTGTATTATAATAATCATGTGTGTTAAATTCATTATATTTTGAGCTAAAGAGCGAAAGCATTACACATAGTCTGCTTGGTTTCAGTGTGATAGTTCATAAAGTTTACTGTGACCTTATAATAGGTTGTTTTGGTCCAATGTGTCCAACCATAGCTCTGCCAAGTGAGTTTAATTCTGAAAAGCAGGGCCAAGGGTGGTTAGGGACACGTCCTGTGTTTGGGTGAAGGTCCTCTCCAGTAGCAGTCTGAGACCTGTTATCTATTTTGCAGGCCGAGCTCTGGTAGACACTAACCTTCTGAAGACAAAACACGGGGCACAAACATGTCACGTGGTAGCAACTGAACCCCCCTGTGCACATTAGATCAAGCAGAAAGGAAAAGGAGTCAGACAAACTTAGGGAGAGCTATGGATGCATATTATCTGTAACCTTGTTTCTGGAATATATATTCTATTGTAATAAACGTTCCTTTATCCAACCTACGGCCTTGAACCCTTCTTCCTGAAAGAATCTAGAAGGGCAGAATTTCGGCCCTACATCACACTGCGAAATGTCCCACGAATCTGCGATAGCCGAGAACATCGGCAGAGCCGTACCGGTGGCTGCACAAACTTATTCAACAGCAACAGCCTCAGGGCCTCCGCAGGCCACCTCTGTAAACATGTTTTACAAATCACGTAGCTAGCATTGTATTGTTGTCAGGGCCAACTTAACTAAACTACTGAGTTTAAAAAAAGTTAAAACGTCTGAAAGAGCCATGTTAGAAAATTATGCATACATCTGTCCTCACCTTTCCTCTCTATTTCTCTGACTGTAAAGTACTGATCTGGTCACATCTGGCATTTAACATATGGAAAGGGGCTTCCTGCTATGCAACAAAAGGTGGTCTTTTGTCTCCTGTCCCCTGGGGTTTTAGTCTAGGCTGAGTTAGTTAGTTATAAATATCTAACACTAGCTAATGGTAGCTAGCCAGTAGAGATTTGCTACTACATTTCGCAGTGTAACCATGTACCGTACCTTGTCGGTGGCGGGCGGGGATAGACTCTTGCTGACCTTAATGCAAGCGAACGTGACAGACCAGTCAAAGTGAGCCCCCCTTCGTGACTGGCTATAGTGGCTACAGGTCATAATTCCCACACCATTCATAAAAGTGACACAAAACTCAAAGTACTCTTCAAATACAGTTTCTCCAACTGTGTTTATTATTTAGGTAGTTATGATCACGTTTATCCAAGTTAAAGAGTCCATATCCCCGGATGAGATGATTTTTATTCGTTATTTGACAATATAAACATACACTGACCTCCTCAAGCTTTTATTTTGGTACTTCCGGTTATATTTAGTTTCACCCGAAACATTTAGATTTAATACTTAGATTTAGATTTAGCATTTAGATTTAACATTTAACATTTAGGTGTAACATTTAATATTTGGATTTAACTATTTAAAATATCTCCAAGTTGACAAATATTGTTGCATATGTGCAAGAAAGTAACCCTCAAAATTTCATACCAGTTTTTTAAAAATTATTAAAAGCTAAATGTGACAAAATGTTGCTGTTATTTTCAACATGAAATATGGTAGTCCTTGATCATTGTTTGGGTACATTAAACCAAGCTTTTTCACGTTTAGCGTTTTTAGAAAGTCCGTTTCAATATGTTAACAGTTCTGGGTGGACGATAAGAGTTTTCATAGTGAACTTTGGAATTAAAAAGCTGGTTGACGCAGTTTACTCTGCAACTGCGCCTTTTTTCATCAAACTTTGCAGCATTTGTTTCAACCCAACGTCAAAGACGAGCTGCAAACCAAATTATGACAGCGGGGCTGCCAACTGTCACGCATTGGCCGTGAGACACACGCATTTGACTGGTTTCACACGCTCACACATCACAGACGCAAAATGCAAAACGGCGATTGCCAATGCTTGTCATTATGTAACGCTATTAGCACATGTATAACCAAGTTTCTTATAACGTTCGGCTAGCTGTAATAACCATAATACACCGATAATGTGCTACTGTTTGCCCTGTCAGTCTATAGTTGGGGCATTTAACCTTGACATGCTGTTAAGAACTAATGTTAGCAGAAATAAGATCATTTAACTAAGTTACTGGTACACTAAAGAACAATGGACTGTTGTTTATTCCTGTGTATTCTCCTAGATAATTAATGAAGTACAGCTACATGCTAGTGTGCATAGATATTTAACTATGAGGGGCTAAAATAGGATATTGATGATTCTTTCATTCTTTCAGAAATAGGAGTGCTGAGAGCCACGATGGCATGTTCACCCCCCGAATGCCCCAGAAGTAAGCAATAGTAATAGTTAATTTTCTTATGCTATTTATTGTACAACATTAAACTTTTATTAGACTTTTGTACAACTAAGCCATGGTAATAATGCATTTTCAAATAGTGTGTAATTAAGAGTGCTGTTCATTTATCCTTTTTCTCTATAGCTTAAAATATTTGCTTGGCTGGTCTGCGGTGGAAGAGACTTCTCCCTTTCTTTTACCAGTCCCTACAAGGAAGAGCTGTCCTGGACGTCCTCCTTATTCACTGTGGCGGGAATGACCTGAGAGATGTCAAGGGCGGTAACCTCGTCGCTGGAATGAACGAGAACCTGCAGCACCTCCACCTGCAGTATCCAGGCATGATAGCACCTCCACCTGCAGTATCCAGGCATGATAGCATAAGTGCTGTAAGATTTAAATGTTAAGCTGTATTTTTATATTGTGGTTTGTAATGTCAACCATTTCTACTGTAATTAACAGTGTGGCACTAGAGATTCAACGACCTCTTTATTATGCAGACATGTCTTGTGACAGTTAAGTTTTCCTTTACCTTAACCCACAGCAGTGTTTTATGTGTGGAATTTACACTTGTAAAAGGTGAACTACAGTATTTAATTCATACATTTTTAAAAATCTTAAGTGTTTGGTTTATGTATTTTTTTAAAGTTGATGTGAAATACAGTGCCTTGAACTTTTGAACCTTTTGACACATTTCAGGCTTCAAACAAAGATATAGACATTTTATTTTTTTTGGGAAGAATCACCAACAAGCGGGAACACAATTGTGAAGTGGAACGAAATCTATTGGATATTTTAAACTTTTTTAGCAAATAAAAAACTGAAAGTGGTGCGTGCAAAATTATTCGGCCCCCTTGCGTTAATACTTGGTAGAGCCACCTTTTGCTGCGATTACAGCTGTAAGTCTCTTGGGGTATGTCTCTATCAGTTTTGCACATCGAGAGACTGAAATTCTTGCCCATTCTTCCTGCAAAACAGCTCGAGCTCAGTGAGGTTGGATGGAGAGCGTTTGTGAACAGCAGTTTTCAGTTCTTTCCACAGATTCTCGATTGGATTCAGGTCTGGACTTTGACTTGGCCATTCTAACACCTGGATACGTTTATTTGTGAACCATTCCTTTGTAGATTTTGCTGTATGTTTGGGATCATTGTCTTGTTGGAAGATAAATCTCCGTCCCAGTTTCAGGTCTTTTGCAGACTCCAACAGGTTTTCATCCAGAATGGTCCTGTATTTGGCTCCATCCATCTTCCCCTCAATTTTAACCATCTTCCCTGTCCCTGCTGAAGAAAAGCAGGCCCAGACCATGATGCTGCCACCACCATGTTTGACAGTGGGGATGGTGTGTTGAGGGTGATGAGCTGTGTTGCTTTTACGCCAAACATATCGTTTTATATTGTGGCCAAAAAGTTTGATTTTGGTTTCATCTGACCAGAGCACCTTCTTCCACATGTTTTGGGTCCCAGGTGGCTTGTGGCAAACTTTAGACGAGACTTTTTATGGATATCTTTGAGAAATGGCTTTCTTCTTGCCACTCTTCCACGAAGGCCAGATTTGTGCAGTGTACGACTGATTGTTGTCCTATGGACAGACTCTCCCACCTCAGCTGTAGTTCTCTGCAGTTCATCCAGAGTGATCATGGGCCTCTTGGCTGCATCTCCGATCAGTCTTCTCCTTGTCTGAGCTGAAAGTTTACAGGGACGGCCAGGTCTTGGTAGATTTGCAGTGGTCTGATACTCCTTCCATTTCAAAATGATCGCTTGCACAGTGCTCCTTGGGATGTTTAAAGCTTGGGAAATCTTTTTGCATCCAAATCCGGCTTTAAACTTCTCCACAACAGTATTACGGACCTGCCTGGTGTGTTCCTTGGTCTTCCTGATGCTGTCTGCGCTTTCAACAGAACCCTGAGACTATCACAGAGCAGGTGCATTTATACAGAGACTTGATCACACACAGGTGGATTCTATTTACCACCATCAGTCATTTAGGACAACGTTGGATCATTCAGAGATCCTCGCTGAACTTCTGGAGTGAGTTTGCTGCACTGAAAGTAAAGGGGTCGAATAGTTTTGCACACACCACTTTTCAGTTTTTTATTTGCTCAAAAAAGTTTAAAATATCCAATAGATTTTGTTCCACTTCACAATTGTGTCCCACTTGTTGGTGATTCTTCACAAAAAATAAAAATGTTATATCTTTATGTTTGAAGCCTGAAATGTGTCAAAAGGTTGAAAAGTTCAAGGGGGCCGAATACTTTCGCAAGGCACTGTAAAGGTCCTTCTAAAGCTGCATTTGTTGTTTTACTGAAGTAAAAATAATAGGAACATCCAGCATCGTAGTCATACAACAAGACATTGGTAATTTCATAGAATTTGTAATTGATTTAAAGTGTCTTTCTATTTTGGCTTTAATACACATAAATATAACTTAAATGTTACCATACTTGCTTTTCTTGTGTGTATTTTAAACGTTTTTAGTAGGTAATTGAAAATGCACTAGGTGCTGTTTAATCTGTGCAGGGCTATTGTAAAATCCTAGCGTATGATCAGAAATTGCAAAGGAGAATTAAACAACTTATTTAATTGCCGTAACTAATGATTAATATAAAAGATTTTTTTTGATGAACTTTATTATGAACATAACGCAGAAGAACTTCAATTTACTGTTTGTGTGGGGCAAACACCAGAACTTGCCCAATCAAATCCTCCGCTTCTACAGCAGTCAGCGCAGGGAAGTTTTTCTGGCAGGCCACTAAAGTAGAAGTCAAAATGAAGCAAAGTTATAAGTCAAATTAAAACCTTTTGTCAGCCAAGCTAAGCATAATACTGATGTGAACAATAAAATAGCACCTGCCTGTTATAACCCTGCGTACAGCCAGGTCCTGGAAGGCTCTCTTTGTCTTTCTTCCCCGCAGGCTGGACTGTCTCAGCAGCATGCGGCGGATGGCATCACCTCCAGTACAGCCACCGAGGGTTGACAGGAAAAGTTGCTGTAAAACATATAGTAACAAATTATACATACAGTGTAGAGATTGGACAATCTCATTTTGTAAGAGAAGTCAGTTCAGTTAAGATATTAGATTTTATGCAATTTTATAGTGTTCATCTTAGGGCAGGCCTATGGCCACTTAATTTCCATATTGTTCCTCCTCTCCATACATGTATACACACACACGTGAGCAACTTGAGTCTTACCTCTCATTTTGATCTCCATGTCTGAGCCACCTCCCTCTTTTGGATGACTTACCTCCCTCTGTGTGAGTTCTTCTCTTTAAAACAACAGAACCGTTATGTTACTCTAGTGATCCTTGCCATTAAATTGTATTTCATTGCAACTGTACCTTCAACTGGGTCCCAAGATGAAGTGGCAGTCCGTGGTAGGGTCACTAAAGAATCATCCTGCTCTGGGCAACCAGCTGGTTTCCTACATGGCGTTGATACATATAAAAATAAATTATATATGATTATTATATAAGATGAAGTTGATAGGTTGCCTGCACATGCAATTACAAAATATGAACCTATTCTGTTATATTAGACAATAAGACAAAATATATATATATAAAAAAAAGTCTGCTGAGCTGAAAACAGACAGGAAGACAAACATCAGAACAATCACATGATCTGCACCATGTTGACTGTCAGTGGTTCCATGTTAAGAAATATGACTGGTTTCTTATATACATGCATACATTTTAACTTACAGACAGGGCTTCCAGACGCACGCTCCGTCCTGGACAGTTTATCTGGTAGTGCAACAGATTCATCTGTAATACAGAGACCATATAATTTGTACTGGTTGCAAAATATGTGATTTGAAATATGTGAAAAAATGTAGTCTATAATTAAGGTCTTACCATCGCTTGAAGAATCTGTCATGAACCTTCTTGGGCATCGGCGCTGCCTTTTTTGGACACTTGGTCCAGCTGCTGTAGGGCAAATGGCACGCTTTGACTTGGAGCAGAGGGAGGTGGTGGAGAGATCCTAAAGAGCATGAGCAGCTCATCCACCTTCTCCTCAAATGTATCCATCCGCTGTGCCGTGCGGGTAACGGGGGTCCTCATGGCTATGAAAAAACGAATGCTGTTAGTTTTGTTGTTATACATTATCTACTATGTGAACAACTTAAGTGAGTCTTCTTACCTCTCATTTCCGTCTCCATGGCTGAGCCACCGCCCTATTTTTGTGATGATGTTCTGCTATTAAGCACAACAAAAAAGTTAGTTTCTCATCTAAAAAAATAAAGATTTGAATATTGGTCAGTTCATTTGTGGTAGGGTTCTTGCACATAACATTGCAAAAGATGAACCTATGCTGTTACGTTTAGACAATCAGTTAAGCCAGTACTGCAGCTGTGTAGCATACAAATATTACATCCCTTGCTGTATCCTTCACTCAGCTGGCTGATAACTGCCTGTGTGTTGCAAGATGGCCGCCGATCGACCTGCCTATAAAGGACTTTGATTGTACTCGCTTTACTTATGTACTGTACACCACAACTAATAAAAAAAAAGACCGGAAAAAATGATCTTATTTGTAACAAAAACGCAATCATGTTGACAACACGATGACACAAAAACATACAATGCAACAAAGAAGACACGTCGTGCACAGCAGCAAACAAAGGGAACAAGCTTTGCTAACACTCAGTCATGATTGACAGGCCAAGAACTGTCAATCACATCATAGCCACGCCCTAAAGCAACCCCGGCTTTATCGCCGATTTTAAAATCAACGAGACCGTAATTTAAAAAATGAATATCATTCTGTGTTGCAGAATACTTAAAACTAGCGATCAAGATCACAAACTCATTATGAAGATGTTTACTGAGGTAATAAATCAAGTGAGAAGTGGCTCATTTCTCCATAGACTTCTATTGAAACCAACCTCTTTTGCAACCACGCGTGTCGCCCTCTGCAGGAATTCAGATAGAATGCAGGTTTAAGTTACTTCCGCAGTGGTTGCACTTTGCCGAACTGGATGCTCTGTCCATCAATAATATACGGTCTATGGTCTGCAGTCAGACCCCGTTTCTCAATGTCAAGGATCCTTCCTTGGTAGGACTAGTCCCTCCAAGGAAGTGTGGGAAAATATACTACAATGTTGTGATCTCTTGTGGGAAATTATACTTAGGAATTGTGATTATGCTAGATACTGTGAATAAACTTATGCATAAGTAAATGGAATGAAGCCCAGGTCAGATACTGAGTGAGAAGAGGAGCGTGGGTGAAACTTGTCTTTTTGGTGTGTAAATAAGGGAAACATTCCTGTGTCGGGTGTAGAGCAATAAACCACATCTGGCAGGAAACCAACAGGAGAACAAAGGCCAAGAGATCACACTGATAACATTAACAGTTGAATATAACATCCCCCTACAAGAGAGGCATTCAAAACACACACACACGCACACATACAGACACATTGTGTTAGCTGAGATAACATGGCGCACTCACCCGGCCAATAGAAACATTGTTGCCATGACGATATGAACTGCCCAGTGACGCTTTGAACCAATAGGGCTCCCTTAAGGAGGACCCATATATGACTGAGCGCGCCTTTGTTTAAAGCGCCTTTCTTGGGACCTCTGAGCTAGTCAAGTTCCATTGGGACCGTGCACGTATGACTGCCCGGAATGCATTGCTCTGTTTTATAATAAATCATTTTTATAAATAATCAAAAGCTAGAGTTATTTCTTAGCTAATTGAGTCCCGACATTTGGGCACTCCAAGTGGGATTCGTAACAGAAGGATCCTTCAGGAGCAGGTCAGAGTCCTCCTTAGAGTTTGGAGAAAATGTACAATGGAACAGGCTATCAAGTGCACGTCATTGCGGGCTTGTGTCATTGAATTTTTTTGTGGCATTTCAAAACACTGGATGAAATGGTTGTGGAAGAGTAAACTGCGCTGTTTAATTATGCTGTTGGTCTGTATAAGATGAATTAGCAGCCGTTTCTTAATGTCAAGGCAGGATCCTCCAAAGGATCCTAGGAGGACGCTACGTCATCGAAGTCCGTCGAAGGACCGTTCCAATTTCAAGGATCCTCCGAATTCCTCCAAGGACTGAGTCCTTCATTCAGAAAATTTCCCATAGACAGAGAAGGATTCATATGTGTATCCTTCGCGGTCCCAAATCACCCGCAATCCTATGCGCGGGCCTTTGCCGGTGTCGTGCCAATGTACTTATCCCCGCCAGGATCTGTATCCCCTGGCCGCGGGAGCGTGCATGCACACAGAGCGGAGATTCTGCTGCCTTTCGAATTGTTTAACTGCTGCACTTTGAATTTACCTCTTTAATGGAACAAACAGCGACGTGGAAGACTCAACAGGGTTTTCCATAGTAACATGGGTCTCAGATAACTACATAAATAAGTGCATTTGTCTGTTACATTAAGGCGACGTGTGAATTGTTTATAGCGTCGTTTAATATTATGGACAGATAGGCATATCCTCCCTGTCCTCTAACGTGATTTCTGTTTTAATTTAATTTAGTTTAATATGGCTTTTCAATAAAACACTTTTTTCACCCGTCTACCATATGAGTTACATAGGAGGTACTCAAAATATCGGGCTGTTTTTCACCTGATATTGTATCTACCTAAATATTATAGCAATTTGTACATGCATTAAAGCGTTAAGCTTTACACTAATGTAAAACATTAAAGATGATAACAAATGTACGGCACACACTAAAGATACTTACATTTAAATGATCATTTCACCGTCAGCGAAGCTGCTCGAACTCCCGCTGAGGTCCGCTATTATTTTTTTTTTTAACGAGCCTGCAAAGGCCCCCGCATAGGATTGTGGGTGATTTGGGACCGTGAAGGTTACACATCTGAATCCTTCTCTGTCTATGGGAAATTTTCTGAATGAAGGGGCGTTTCTCAATACCAAGTAAGCAAAGAACGGACTTGTGTTCTTGGGGAGACCATACTTGCAGACTGTACCTGGAAGACTGAACTCGCAAGTTCAAAAGCACACAAAACGCTGTTGACAGTTTTGAGACGAAGCGTTCTTCCTGTTATTGCGCAACACCCCCAGCACAGAGGGCGCTTGCCACCTTATAGTTACCTTTGATGTGTGTCTTCATAATAAAGCATGGACAGTCACCTGTCACACCACCTTTGTCGTTTTGTTACGTTTTCATTTAAAGTGCTATAAGTATCACGGGCCAACAACTGTATAGATAACGACACAACGGTGAGAAAAAATCCTTGTACCATAGTTTGGGATTCAACTTGCTTCCTGCTTCTTACAGTGCAGACGCTTTGCTGCTTGCTCCTGCCTCTGCTTGCATATTTTTGCTGATAATCTTGCTTTTCCTCTGAGAGAAACTATGAGCAGCGGCTCTTGGATACCTATAAATCATTGGACTATACATTTTTTGTAGACATAGTAGGCTACTGTCATATTTTAACATTTTTCTGCCTGAGCGTGGCCTACCAATAGCTCAAGCCTGTCCTACAGTGACTGTAGCTAAAGCTAATTAGCAGCAAGATGCCTCCTTTTTCCGTGGATGACTACTACAAACGCCTTCAGAAGATTGCACTTCTGGAAACCAAGGTTCAACTATTAGAAGGGAACGTGGAAGTGAACAGATCTTGTGGAAATGACACCACTTTACCATGGACCCAAAACAATGGACAAAAGCATGCTAACACACGGCTAATTAGCACCAACAAGATTACAAAGAAACAGGAGGGCTGTGGAACGGGTAATAAATCAACAAGTGGCAGTCCTCACTGGAACTCGTCTGGTGCAAAGCCTAAGAGTAAATCATTTTCCTGGGAAATGGGAGGACGAGTAACGGGCAGGGCACAGCGCCCTGAGATTTGTGATATGACCGGCTGGCCTGCATTATCTTCCGGGCAGAGTGGCTCTTCAACCCCTGTACCTAGTCGGACACAGCCGTGGACAGCTGCAAAAGGGAAAATAAGCAACAAAATTCCTCCCCAACAACTTGGTGTGCAATTAGATAACAGATTTGCTCCTCTGCTGCTGGACGCTGACAGTGGACATCTGATGACCGGGCTTGCGTCTCATCACCACACAGCAGGGTAAGGACTGAGAGCAATTCAAAAAGTAAAAAGCTAACAACTGGGCCTCAAACCCTGATTGTGGGTGACTCTGCTGTAAAAGATTTAAAAAACAGTAGAAACACCAAAATACTTTTTTCAAAGACACGGTGTCTGACTTGGCCCAAAGAATCCCAGATATCTTTGCAGAACACCCAACTGTGGAGAACATTATACTGCATATAAGGTCACATGATGTTGTAAAGCAAGAGTCTGAATTGCAGAAACTGGAGTTTAGGGAACTGCTGGACACTGTCAAGTCCCTAAACGCAGATGTGTTTATCAGTGGCCCTTTACCACCAGTGAGAAGAGGAGCTGAGAGATTCAGCCGACTGTTGGCACTAAACAAATGGCTTTCAACTGAATGTACCGTCCATTCTCTGCAGTTCATTGACAATTAAAAAAATTTCTGGGAGCGCTTACATCTTTTTAAAGCAGATGGACTTTTCCTTAACAAGCCAGGAGTAAAGCTGTTCACCTCTAACCTACTTTACTCTCTGCGCTACACAT
The DNA here is from genome assembly GCF_013103735.1 of Etheostoma cragini. Classification (NCBI taxonomy): domain Eukaryota; kingdom Metazoa; phylum Chordata; class Actinopteri; order Perciformes; family Percidae; genus Etheostoma; species Etheostoma cragini. The sequence goes on from NC_048410.1 coordinate 1,011,487, forward strand.
CTGCTCCCCCCGTCAAGGACACAAGACAAGACCAATCTAAACAAGAGGAAGACACAACAAAGTGCGGCAGTGATTCACCACAGCCCCCACCTGTGCACAGATTTGACCGTGGGAGACCACAGAGCAGAGAAACGAAACCTCAACTCCCCTTTTCACCAGTTCAGCACCCCTCAAACTCCCCTACCAACCCCGAACCCTTTGAGGAACCATCGCTGTCTCCACTCACCCTTTCCCCTCTTTCCCCTACCCCCATGTTGGAGTTCACTGACCAGATGAAGCAGCTGATAGTTGCTGGAACCAAATTTACACCCCTTCCTTCCCCCATTGCTCAACCCCGGGCAAAAGTAAAACGCCAGGCCCCTCTGCCAGCGTGTAAAAAAACTCCTTCTCCCCATACTGATAAGGACGCTTGTGTGCAAAATCCAGCAAGAAATAACTGATATGTGCCAGGCCTTGGCTCCAGGACTAGTGACACTCATGACCTTTTCAAAGACAAGCCCAGGCCCTGTGTTTTCAATTCTTCCTCAATTTATGTTGTGATAGGCAATAGAAAAAGGATGGCGAATAAGCACTTAACTGCAAACTTAGCAAATTTAGCATCCATTCCTCGTCAGCCACAGCCTGTCCCGAAAAATGAGAACACACTAACACTAGCTTTACTAAACGTCAGGTCTTTGGCAGGAAAATCATTTTTAATCAATGATTTTATTATTAATCACAATCTAGATTTTATGTTTTTAACTGAAACCTGGTTAGACCATAATAACAGCGCTGCTGTTCTCATTGAGTCAGCTCCCCCTAATTTCAGTTTTATGAGCGAGAATAGAGTGAATAAGAAAGGAGGTGGAGTCGCCATTTTGTTTAATGACTCATTCCACTGTATGCAAATGTGTTATGGAAATTTTGCTTCTTTTGAATATGTGGCTCTTCATTTAATGTCCTCCCCTCAGGCTATATTTCTAAATATCTAAAGGCCACCTTAATAATGTGCAACCTTTATTGATGACTTCACTGAACTGCTGTCTATAATCTGTATTAACTTTGATTGTGTAATCATTGCGGGTGATTTTAACATTCATGTTGACAACCCCCAGGACAGGGGGACCAAAGAGCTGTGTTGTGTTTTTGAGAACTATGGACTGACTCAGCATGTGACAGGGCCCACGCACAAAAAGGGGCACACTCTGGACTTGATTGTCTCCAAGGGTCTGAACACTTCCAAGATTGTGGTGACTGACGTTGCTCTCTCTGATCATTCCTGTGTTTTCTTTAACGGCACTATCTCTGTGCCCAAAAGTGTGCAAACAAAGATAATCAAAAACGGTATATCACTGAAAACACCAGTGAAACATTTATTCAGCTTTTCTCCTCCACACCCGCCCTCTCTGGGCTATCAGTGTGTGAGCTTGTAGATAATTTCAACTGTAAAATTACAAATGTTATTGACGCCATTGCTCCCACTAAGGTCAAAGTTGTCTCTGGTAAGAAAAGGTCTCCATGGAGAAATGTCCCACTGGTGAGAACAGAAAAAAGAGAGTGTCGAAAAGCTGAACGAAGGTGGCGAAAAACAAATCTCCTGGTCCATTATAACACCTATAAAGAGAGACTTCGCATTTATAATTTGGAACTGAGGAATGCAAGGCGGTCCTTCTTCTCTGAGATTATCTCTAGAAACAAGAATAATAACTGCACGTGCTTTGTTTGCTACTGTCGATAGGTTAACAAACCCTCCAGTACCAGTAGCATCTGAACTTTTATCTACCAAGGCCTGCAATGACTTTGCCTCCTTCTTCAAAGACAAAATTCATAAGATTAGACAAACAATCAGTGCCTCCATATCAAGTACAGGATATGTGTTGTCACAGTGTTTAAGCAAAACTAGTTCCAATATGACAGAATTTAATACGATCAACCATAAAAACCTGGAGGACATTATACAACATCTGAAAACCTCCTCCTGTTGCCTTGATATTCTACCAACGGGTGTTTTCAAAAATGTCTCGAATTGTTTGGCTTCGGATCTTCTACAGATTGTGAACTTGTCTCTTCTTTCAGGAATCTTTCCACAGGCCCTGAAAACTGCAGTAATCAAGCCA
>NC_048410.1:1013682-1031940 GCF_013103735.1 Etheostoma cragini
TCTTGGTGTAGTCATGGACTCAGACCTGAATTTTAACAGCCACATTAAGACAATTACAAAGTCAGCCTACTATCACCTAAAGAATATATCAAGGGTTAAAGGACTTATGTGTCAACAGGACTTGGAAAAACTTGTCCATGCTTTCATTTTCAGTAGACTTGACTACTGTAACGGTTCTTTACAGGTCTCCCTAAAAAATCAATCAGACAGCTGCAGCTGATTCAGAACGCTGCTGCTCGAGTCCTTACTAAGACCAAGAGACTGGATCACATCACTCTTTACACTGGCTTCCTGTGCCCCAAAGAATTGATTTCAAAGTTCTATTGCTAGTTAATAAATCACTAAACGGTTTAGGGCCAAAATACATTTCTGATCTGCTAGTGTACTATGACCCCCCAAGACCTCTCAGGTCATCTGGGACAGGTCTACTCTCTGTTCCTAGAGTCAGAACTAAACAGGGGGAAGCAGCTTTCAGTTTCTATGCTCCTCATATCTGGAACAAACTCCCAGAAACCTGCAGGTCCGCTGCTACTCTCAGTTCTTTTAAATCAATGCTGAAGACCTTTCTTTTTGATGTTGCCTTTCTTTAAATTATGTTCATTTCTTTAATGTTTAATTTTTTATACTGCACTGTAACTTTTATTCCTTTGTTTTATCTATTTTTATTTTTTTATTTTTAAACAGTTTTTTCTGTGTTTTATCTGTTTTTATTTTTAACTGTTTTATTCTTTTTAACTGTTTTTGTGTAAAGCACTTTGAATTGCCCTGTTGCTGAAATGTGCTCTACAAATAAAGCTGCCTTGCCTTGTGTGGTGTCTGAGCAGTGCTGGATGATGTGTTGATAGGAATCCGCTTGACACTGTTTCTTGATTATAAAAGGTTTATTACATCAAAGAATACAATATCAATACAAGCTCTGCAGAAGCTAGGAGAGTGTCTCTGCCAATGTAACACTCTGACTCCCAGCTTCTTCTTCGTGGTTTATATAGGGGGTCTCTGTCCAAAGCAATGCGGTTGAAAGTTCATGCTAGGAGCCCACAGATAGGGTATCCAATAGAGCAATCAATCATAGCCCCCTGGGGTCTTCTCCCGGAGGTCCCCTTTCACCAAATCTTCCACATCTGGTTCAACTCCGAGGCCCCTTCCTCTAAGATAAGCAACTTTTAGACCTTAGGATAAACAACCTTTAGACGATTACATTTCATGGCTGCATCTCACAATCTGGTTTGAATTTGGTGGTGTTCAGATACTACATATCCCCCCTTCGAGACAGATTAAGTCTCGAAAAACCATACCTGGTCAAAATACAATTAGACAACACTTTCTCCAAAACATGCTTCTTATACTATAATATTTTATCAAATTTATGGAGTGTGAGAGCGAAAAACCTGTCGTGGCAGTCTTCTTTCAAAAATGTCCATCAACCAGTCTAGACAGGAAAATTCTCTCATGGCCCCTCTGCCCTAGGCGGCCATGCATAGTACTCCAGATCAATTAACAGAACAAATCACTATCAGTCTATTCAGGGATATGCATGTGAAACCTCAGGAAATGAAATAAAGTCAAAATGACGTCCAAATTCAGGCTGGTCAACCCATCGGACCGTCAGATGGACCTTTCCCTGCCTATATCCCTATATCCCTAAGCATCAAGAAAAGGAAAATAAACTGAGTTCTCCACACAAGTATCCCGTAACAGAAACATCATTCATCAAACCGTTAATACAAAAAGAACATGATATCAATCAAGGCTCATACACATATATATCAAAACATAAGAATGTGTTCCACTGCAGCTCCTCAGCAGTGTCAGCTTTCAGTGTAGTGTTGATGTGATCTTGAGATGTTCACACCATCCTTTTAGTCAGAGTCCATTCATATTGTCCATGTTTGAGTATCCCCCTTTACACATTTCTCCCATAACTTCTGGAAGAAAAGAAAACCACCAACCAATAACCGTTGCAAAAATAACACATGAAAATCAAAACATCAATGTCAGAAGTAATATAAAAATATGTCAAAAACTATATTGCAGTTCCCCCTCTGACCAATCAGGAAAATACAACTACAACAACATACAAAAATGTGAAGAGTATAGCACTCAGATTTTCAAAACGGATATCTCTCCATCAACACTCCATCCAGGCCCAGTTCCTCACCTTCGTCTAAATCGGTTACAGTTAACAAAGGCATCTAAGTGTTCTCCCCAGGCATCACAACTACAACCCATCTTAATATCATAGCTTTTGCTAAAGTCAATAGCAAAGTACAGAAACTAAACATCAAACACAACTCTACAAGAGTCGCTACCAAAAGAGAGATCCATGTTATGTTTAAATAGCGTTAGTCGGTGACTTCCTTGAGTATTTGACAGAAAGTCAAACCCATGTATAGTTTCATTTGCAAAACCTCGCAAAGTATGGTAATATTATCAATATGATCCTCCAAAAACGTAACTCCATACCTGATCATCTTCCCACTCAACTCTAACATTCCCTTTACCACAATTCTCTCTTATACACTGACGTGGAAGCAGAGCTGGCTTTCCTAGAGTTACTACAACTTCAGTTTTTGTAATGTTTTGGTTTGACTCTTTTCCAAACTAATATTGGACTATTTTGTCTAACTGAATTAAGGACTTTTCCTGTACCTCTTTACACAAAAACTTGGCAACTGACCGAGCATCTTTCTGCTTTGTTGGACAGGCCTCCGGTCATCGCAAAAACCTACCTACAACCACTAACATGTATCGTTTCCCTTTAACTGGTTTTATCATATCAACAAAATCAACGACCAACTCACGCATAGGACCCCTTGCGGTTGGTATTTAGCCAGGTAGAACGGTCACACCCCTGCGGACATTATTTTTTAGACAAATTGTACACATGCATATAAAATAGCTAACCTGTTTAAGCTAATATGGTGCCCAAAAACCATACTCCTTTGTGATCTTACTCTTCACCTCCCCCCTTGCAGCATGTGCTAACACATGTGCTTCTTGTAGTTTTCTTCTGTCGTAATGAGCAATATTGACCAGTCATATATGTTTAGGTTTGCCATTTTCTAAAGTTGGCAAATTTTCAGCTGGATTCACTGTATCACACCTCACCAGGGTGACTTCCTGCTCTAGAAGCCTATGACAATCGCTGAGCCTAGGCATAGTCAATGTGTATTTTCCATAGTTCAGAAGATTTCTGAGACTGTGATGGGTAAGAATTGTTACTGGGTAACCCATTGTAACAGCTGATGCTTTTTCATACATTAAATAAACCCATACCATTGCTCTGTAGCACAGTGGTAGTCCTAGTTTACTTCAAAATAAGCAGTAGAGTAGTAGGAAATAAATTGACAATTCAACCCTATGGCTGTTGGCTGAGTAGTTTGGTAGTATGAGTGCGGATGCCTCTTGTAGCCTCTGTTTGATCGTTTCAAATGCTACAAAGCCTTCTTGTGTCCAAGATAGATTACTATGAAGTTATCCATTTTCAGCATCCTTAACCATAGCTCTCAAAGGTCCCGTTAAACTAGAATAACTCTCAACCCAAGCTGAAGAGTAACCAGTAATACCAAGAAATGTTAACATCTCTCTGAAAGTTCTAGGTTTTGGAGCCTTACGAATAGCCTCCAATTGGCTATCAGAGATGCTTCCGTGTCCATACTTTATTGTTTGAACACTTTATTGAAAATGTGAGGACTAACAAGGTGTGCGGGTCTGGAACTTCTGCGGGTAAATCAGTTACCACTTCATTCACTGCTCTTAAATAATGAACCATACGATAAATCTCATCAGGCTTCTTCACCGGCAACAAAGACATGTTACTCTGAGGATTGTTTATCATGCTCAGAACACCTTTCAAAAAATCCTTTAATTTGTGGTTCAATCCCTTGTACTGCTTCATCTTTCAATGGATACTGATACCTCCAAGGAGGTCTAATTCCTTTCACAAATCCTATATCAGTACTATGTCGAGACCACACATATTCTGAAAGTTGTCACAACATCTCCTCTTCCATAGACTCTGAATCTATCTGACTTAACATTGTTGTCCCTGATCTTGCTTGAAGCTATAACAGGAACTATAATACAAATGTTACAAAATTTATAAAACCCTACAAAATCTTTACCAACTTGCTTATATCTTTCAGGCATGTCTTAACCCTTCAGACATGTTTGTTTACATGAACTTAATCTTATTTGTAGAGTAGGAATAAGTAATTCTAACATATTAGTTTTTCCCAGTATTGTATGTGTATTTTCAGAATGTGAGTCTGTAAGTGCAAACTTCCCTTCACGAGTGCATCTGAGGTACCAGATCAGGATGGTCTCTCGCTCCCCCCTTCTCCTTCTCAGTCCATCTGCTAATCGTTGGTCTGTATCTCCAGATTGGATCAGGACCACATGGTAGACCCCTCCAGAGCCCTCTCATCTCAGCGTCAGCAAGGCCCCGGCTAGAGCATGTGGATCCCACTGCTGTCTCTCAGTCCAGCACAACACACCTCCAGGTGTTGAGACCACTACCAAACATTTAGCCCTGGTTCACTTTTCCATTTCACTTTGGGCCAAGAATCGCAACCAGACCATGAACCTTTGTCGTCTCTAGCTGTGCTGTGGTCTGAGGTGCTGTTACGGTACTTGTTGTTGTTTTTCTTCTTCTGGTCCAGTTTGACACTGGTCCTGCAGCTGGAGGAGCGAGATGGCCCCTGATTCTGGAACAACGAGGCACTGTGTGGCACAAAACAGAACTCCCAAAAAGCATTATCTTTTCTTTTATTAATACTCGTTTAGTTAAAATTACTCACTATCATAAAACAACATTTCTTTCCCTCTTGCCGGTTCTCTATAAAATCCATACAAACATGTTAAAGAGAAACACTGGTTTAGGTATTTGTTCTCTTTAAACCTCAGCTTACCTTAAGGGTTATGTTTCTGCACAAATCAAAACAAAATCTTAGAGTAATTTTTAAGTCCTTAATGCTGTGGACTCTTTATTATTGCTGCTCTATCTGTCCTGTTGAGTTATGACTCCTACATCATACCTATTCATAAATTGTGTAGTTGTGTCATTTATGATCAAACTCTTCACTAAGCTGCAGGTCTTTCGCAACTCCTCTTAAAGTTATCTCTCTCTATACGTGTGTGTTTTCTTGAAAGAACCCACACTTCATCTGTCCTCTAGACCTCTGTGAAGAAAGAAGGATTTTGCTCTTCTTTTTTTTTTTCCTCTACTTTGAAGAAGTCTTAATCTATGACATTATTGATTCAAAAACGTTGCTACAGTAGGGTCAGTCATCATTTTACTGTTCTACGTTTAAAGTCCCAATTCCAAACTGTAAATATCTTTCTATTTCTGTTACCGTAAAAATTCCCCTAAAATATTGCCCAATTAAGAAAAGTATCACAAAAGTACTGTAAATGTAACAACATAAGAAGCCTCACATTTTTTTTTTAAACCTGGAAATGATCAAAGCCGTTTTCTATCAATCAACTAAGTGATTTGATCAATTAACTCTTTCAACCGGATATTTTCAGATCTATACATTAACTTAATTTTGATTCTTTGTTTTACCTACTTCTTCCTCTTTTTCCCAACCACATCATTCTTAGTTTTATCAGATCTCTTTTATTTTCCAATTTAACCCTTCTAGTACATTTTGCCCTGCAGAGGCATTTTGGTTAAATACTTCCAAATGAGTCCCTACAGCATGTAATCAAACCTTTCTCTGTATTTGTGTGTTTTACAGCTTCCTCTGTGGAAGGGGTCAAAGGGTCAAAGCGCACCAGTGTCCCACTTTCCTCCTCTTCTCTTCTCTTTTATTTATTCTCCATTATTTTCTTTACTGACATTAGTAGGATACTGCAAAACCCTTAAGTACTATACCTTAAAACTTCTGTTATATAAGATGGATCCCCCATTGGATTGACTACTTTTATCTCTTTGTTTTTGTTTCAAACAAAATTTTACCTCATTTAACTCTAAATCCTTTTTCCTGAAACGTTACACAATTTCCCTCTATTTCCTAGTTGGACTTTTCTCAGCCTCCTTCAGTCCTACTAGGGTCTGATAGGACATTATACTATCATTTTGATCCATCTCCTAATTGCAGACATAAAACAAACAAAGCAAGACATACATATAAACGTATAATAACTGTACCCAATCTGAAAGTTGAGTCGTTAATAGTTAGAGTTGAATTTTTATCAACTAAGTCGATCCATCAAATACACTAAACTTTCTATTTCTTACTTCTACTTTCCTTTTTTTTCTTCCATTACCTCATAAATTCCTCATTTCTTTTTCCTTTAATCTACCAGATCTCAGACACAATCTCATGTACAACCTTCAAACACCTCTTTCCTTTAACTCAAATTCTTATGTTGCAACAGTAGTTTACTTACTACATGAGTCAACCCTTCTCTTCTGCTTTCTACTCTCCGTAACTATACCCTTGCTTTCATAAAACCTTCTTTTTCCTTCTTTTCCTCATTCTTATTCTCCGTTTTTGCATCAAATCCACACATTCAGCCACATTCAACTTTTCAGCAAACCATAATCCTTTCTCTATTTCTCGTTCATCTCCATCTATGATGCAATAGCCACCTTCCTGATCACTGGAAGCTGAGGATAGATGTCCTTAAACTCTGCTTCCTCCTCACAGGGTGGAGGTCTTTTTACTGTTTCCTTATGTGAGAAAGGTGTATTAACTTCTGACATCAGTTTTTCTGTTGTCCTCGACTCTTATGCCATTTTCTCTATACCTCTGTCTCTTTTATCTTTTGTAGTTTATATCAGTTTTTCAAAAAACTTAAGAACACCCAGCTCTCTTTGGCTTCTTTCTGTACGTTGTCCCCTTTTATCCTTCTTCCTTTTTTCCTTAATCTTCACTGGGTTTTAGTCTTATACCTAACAATTTTGAAATTGGTATCAACTAATTGTTTCTATATTCTTCCATTACCTTTTCCTGATTTCTTTCACTTGCTTCCTGTCTCATTATATATATTTTTTTCTGACAATTTATAGGGACCTAGTCCCACCACAGTAATCAATTTATGTCTTTTGTCAAACATCCTCGTATAATTGTGATTGTAATTATACTACTCCTCATTTAATTTGATAAGAAATTGTACTAAAACACATGTTTTTAATGTTTTTTAAACACACTGCTTCTCACCAAACCCCCCTTTGGCTACTCTTTACATATCAACAACATGTACCATTAATAATCCCACTAGAACATGTCAAATTTAGCAGTCAGACCATGAAAACAGCATTGCCTTAATTTAGATGTCACCAATGTGCAGATTAGATATACAACAGGTTCTGCTCACATTTACTTAGGGGCCCCAGGCTCTGTTGTCTTCCTGTTTTGACTGTTCCCGTTTAATTTTTCATTTGCAGATTCATCCCACAAACATCCATTAAAAACTGTCAAATGTGGTACTTTAAAGTTTAAAACTGTTCTACATACACCCGAGTCATTTAAAATGACAGCTATCTCATTTCTTTATGCTTGATTTTTATCGCATTCCAAATAGAAGTTATCAAAGAGAGAACATGTCAAAAATGCCTCTGTCGTTTCCTTCTTTATGTCTGAATCTAGTGATCTCCCCTGTATCTCCCCCTAAACGTCTCTCTGCCTCTGTCTCTTTGGGGTGCACGTCATCATTTATGATGTAAAACACTTTGCTGTTCCCTTTGCTGTCTACCCAGGATACTTCACTATGCCCCTTTGTCTTTTCTCACAAAGCCACAAGTCAGTCCTTTATGTACTCACTTTGTAAGTTCAACCATACAATAAGAGTGTTATCTCTCTGAATAATCACAATTTATTTACTTTATCCTTTTTGACCAACAGATGTTCATATTCAGGTTTAAGGAGTAATCAGTCAGTTTAGCTCAAAAATATGTTTGCAAATGTCTCAATGACATTTTTATGTTTTATTTATGCATTTATCAATATTATTATTATATTATATTTTACACTCCTCATGTACACACTTTCGCACAGTCTATCACACACCACACACAGACAGCTTTCCACACACAGCTCTCTCTCATACACACATGAAAGCTTTTCCAATCACCAGAATTCACTACTACACACCAAAGCATGCTTTCGCCGCTCCTTTCTTTCCTAATTTGTGTTACCTTGAGTCTTTAATGATTTTCAATGATCGGTTACTTCGAACACAATTCCGTCGATCCATGCAAGATAGGCAACTTCAACCGAATCTCATCTAATGCTCCCAGCGACTTGAAACTGACTCTCAGTCTTTATGAACCATACTTCCAGTTTCCAGTAGCGGACCCAAAATTCACCTAGTGACATTTCAGGATTTAGTCAGGCCCATCCTATTGATTGCCTTTAGCCTAGAATATAATGGCTAAAGGGCTTCCCATTCCACATCTGCGGCGTCCTTATTTGCTTTTTCTTTATTTATTTCTTTATTTGTTTACAAACAAAATTTAGAACGGAGACCGCTCACACATCAAACAGCGGACACACACACAGGTCCGATACGGTGTAACCCCACAGCGCACACACAGCAACACGAACTGACCAGCGCCCAGAGTTGTGAGAAAACTCACCATTACAAGCCGGCCTCTGGAGCGGGGATCAGCTCGATGATGCCCATGAGAGAGCGCTGAAACTGGCACAACACGTCCCAAAATCCTCGTCGCCAAAATCTGTGGTGTCTGAGCAGTGCTGGATGATGTGTTGATAGGAATCCGCTTGACACTGTTTCTTGATTATAAAAGGTTTATTACATCAAAGAATACAATATCAATACAAGCTCTGCAGAAGCTAGGAGAGTGTCTCTGCCAATGTAACACTCTGACTCCCAGCTTCTTCTTCGTGGTTTATATAGGGGGTCTCTGTCCAAAGCAATGCGGTTGAAAGTTCATGCTAGGAGCCCACAGATAGGGTATCCAATAGAGCAATCAATCATAGCCCCCTGGGGTCTTCTACCGGAGGTCCCCTTTCACCAAATCTTCCACATCTGGTTCAACTCCGAGGCCCCTTTCTCTAAGATAAGCAACTTTTAGACCTTAGGATAAACAACCTTTAGACGATTACATTTCATGGCTGCATTTCACAATCTGGTTTGAATTTGGTGGTGTTCAGATACTACACTTGCCTTTAATTGAAAGCAGAAAAGAAACGTTAAAATAGGTATCAAAATTATAGATGGACTGGGTAAAGTTAGCCACTGCCGTCGGTATACTTTACCGAGAAGCAGAAGAGGAGCCTGCAAGAGGATAAGGAGGATAGAGGAGGACGGGATATACATACAGTGGTGTGAAAAAGTGTTTGCCCCCTTCCTCATTTCCTGTTCCTTTTCATGTTTGTCACACTTAAGTGTTTCAGAACATCAAACCAATTTAAACAATAGTCAAGGACAACACAAGTAAACACAAAATGCAATTTGTAAATGAAGGTGTTTATTATTAAAGGTGAAAAAAAATCCAAACCATCATGGCCCTGTGGGAAAAAGCGATTGCCCCCCTTGTTAAAACATACTATAACTGTGGTTGTCCACACAGCAACAACTCATCCAAGAGGTCACAAAAGACCCCACAACAACGTCCAAAGAACTGCAGGCCTTACTTGCCTCAGTTAAGGTCAGCGTTCATGCCTCCACCATCAGGAAAAGACTGGGCAAAAATGGCCTGCATGGCAGAGTTCCAAGGAGAAAACCACTGCTGAGCAAAAAGAACATCAAAGCTCGTCTCAATTTCTCCACAACACATCTTGATGATCCCCGAGACTTTTGGGACAACATTCTGGGGACCGATGAGACAAAAGTGGAACTCTTTGGAAGGTGTGTGTCCAAGTATATCTGGCGTAGAAGGAACACTGCATTTCATAAAAAGAACATTATACCAACAGTAAAATATGGTGGTGGTAGTGTGATGGTCTGGGGCTGTTTTGCTGCTTCAGGACCTGGAAGACTTGCCGTGATAAAAGGAACTATGAATTCTGCTGTCTACCAAGAGATCCTGAAGGAGAATGTCCGACCATCTGTTCGTGTACTCAAGCTGAAACAAACTTGGGTTCTGCAGCAGGACAACGATCCTAAACACACCAGCAAGTCCACCACCGAAGGGCTGAAGAAAAACAAAATGAAGACTTTGGAGTGGCCTAGCCAAAGTCCTGACCTGAATCCTATTGAGATGTTGTGGTATGACCTTAAAAAGGCCGTTCATGCTCGAAAACCCTCTAATGTAACTGAATTAGGACAATTCTGCAAAGATGAGTGGGCCAAAATCCCTCCAGGACGCTGTAAAAGCCTCATTGCACGTTATCGCAAACGCTTGGTTGCAGTTGTTGCTGCTAAAGGTGGCCCAACCAGTTATTAGGTTTAGGGGGCAATCACTTTTTCACACAGGGCCATGATGGTTTGGATTTTTTTTCACCTTTAATAATAAACACCTTCATTTACAAATTGCATTTTGTGTTTACTTGTGTTGTCCTTGACTATTGTTTAAATTGGTTTGATGTTCCGAAACACTTAAGTGTGACAAACATGCAAAGGAACAGGAAATGAGGAAGGGGGCAAACACTTTTTCACACCACTGTATATATTTATCCCGTCATATATGTAACAATAGCTGTAAAAATTTTACATATCTTACAATTGTGGACCTGGCTTTCCTCTTCCATTGCTGCTGCTGCAGTGGTCTGTCTAAATGTGGGGCCAGAGTGGTCTGTGAGCTGACTGACTGACCGGCTCGCAAGAGTCATTCCCGGCTGGCGAACTTGCTACGCCCGCCAGGGAATGTGGAGCTTTCCAACTCCAAAGGCTTTTTTAATTCACCACAATTTTTTGTTGAACTGCCTATTTCAAAATATACACAGCTGATTTCTTGCCTTAAAACATCTTAAAAATGAATTTATTGATTTAATAATAGATGTAAATTGTGAAAATCTGTGTACCGGAAACCATACGCGCTTTACACCCGAATTGAATGCTGGGATACCGGCCCGGCCAATTTCACACAAGTCACCATCCGATGTATCCTCGGTAAAATGGGCGTGTCGAGATCACATCCGGGGATTTTAACTGTTCTTGACAAAATGCTAACTTGTGTATTGGGTCAGTACTTTGGCCCAAACATGACGTTTCACAAGAACACAAGGACACAAGTCCATAGAAGAACACAGATTGAGAAGGACTCCGTCCTTGGAGGAATAGGCTCTGTCGGTACACGTTCCGTCCTGCCTACACGATCCGTTCTGCGCATGCGCACGATGATCACGCATGCGCATAAATACGTAGCTGAAAACCTGGCTGTTTCCCTGCACTATTGGTACTACGCATGCATCGGAACACTTGACGGCCAAGCGTCACAACGGACAGCTTTTTTCTTTTCTTTTTTTCATTTTATTAACAAAGAACAATTATATAGCCAGTATGTACATATACGAAAAGTCAATACCAGAGGTGCATACACAGAATAAATATATATATATAAAATGATATATTAGCATTTTTTGTACGCTAGACTTTTTTGTAGTTCACAAGTGCCCAACATGTAATCTACACTTTTTAATAGTTTTTTAAATCAGCCAAAGTCCGCATTTTTACGCGGGGGGCAATTTATTTTGCTGCATAAATTGCAGATTTCCAATAATGCAAGGCTTGCATGATTTCGTAACCCCCTGATTTTTGTTGCAAAAAGTCACAAATATCTTAGCAGTAAGTTGAAAAATGTTGTGTTTACTTTACATTAGGCAGCCATTTCCCCTGTTGCCATGGTAATGTCATGAAGTGACGCAGTTACACAACAAGACAAACACATTCCTTTTTTCATCAAACCGCAGTTGTTCCAAGTGCCCGCAATTTCATCGCATAAATATCCCAGATATTTTAATGAATTTTTTAAGAAAATGTGCCGCATATTCAAGGATTTTTGCAACAAACACAAAAAAATTGATTTTTGTGGAAGGACTGAGATCTATACAAATAGATTCTTCAAACAGGACAGAAATAAAGGCAGTCCTTTTGAAAAATGGCATATTAGAATAAATTAGCCAGGAACAGAGTAACTGAGAAAGTGGAGAACCTGGCAACCTGCCTTCTCAACACAAACAATATTAATTTGCAAAGGTACAAAATAAAATAAACTGAACTAATTTTCTTTTTCGAAAATGCATGCGTAGCCATCTTGCACATGTGCAGGACGGATCGTGCAGTGTCGTAAAGGCTCGTAAAACACAATTATCATCTGCGCATGCGTAAACATCGTGCGCATACGCAGAACGGAACGTGCAGGCAGGACGGATAGTGCACCGACAGGCTCTATGCACGATCGCTTCCGGGTATGTCTCAGCCCGCTCACTCACTTCCGGTGCTGCGCTGTAAGCCGTGTTTACATTCTGTTGAGATTGTCGGTGCACTATCCGTCCTGCCTGCACGATCCGTTCTGCACATGCGCAAGATGTTCACGCATGCATTCTCGAAAAATAAAAATATTTCAGTTTATTTTATTTTGTACCTTTGCAAATTAATATTGTTTGTGTTGAGAAGGCAGGTTGCCAGGTTCTCCACTTTCTCAGTTACTCTGTTCCTGGCTAATTTATTCTAATATGCCATTTTTCAAAAGGACTGCCTTTATTTCTTTCCTGTTTGAAGAATCTATTTGTATAGATCTCAGTCCAGAGTTTTTTTGTGTTTTGTGAGTAAACAAAACATTTTTCAACTTACTGCTAAGATATTTGTGACTTTTTGCAACAATAATCGGGAGATTATGAAATCATGCAAACCCCGCATTATTTTTCATGTAAATCTGCAATTTATGCAGCAAAATAAATTCCCCCCCACGTAAAAATGCAGACTTTAAATGCTTTGACTTTCCCTCAGTCAAAAAGAATTCCCAATCCGCATGTAATCAAATGTTAATGTAAAAACTCCTTTATATTTTTGGATTGGCCACCACGTAAACACCTCGTAATTCATAGCCTGGCGTAAACAATAATTAAAAATAAATAAATAAAAAACAGATTACATGTTGATCACTTAATAATAATGTCGCCTATGCCCGGTACACAGTTTTGGATCAGTGACAAATCTTAATTTAAATATCTTTATTAAAAAAAAAAAAAAGTGTAAAAAAAGTGTAGATTACATGTTGAGCACTTGTGAACTACAAAAAAATCTAGCCTACAAAAATTGCTAATATATAATTTTATTTATATATATTCTGTATATGCACCTCTGGTATTGACTTTTTGTATATGTACACACTGGCGATATAATTGTTCTTTGTTAATAAAATGGGAAAAAAAAAGCTGTCCGTAGTGACGCTTGGCCGTCAAGTGTTCCGACGCATGCGTGGTACCAATAGTGCAGGGAAACAGCCTGTTTTCAGCTACGTATTTACGCGCATGCGTGAACATCGTGCGCATGCGCAGGACGGATCGTGTATCGACAGAGATAATGGCAAACTACACCCGCTGTTTACAAGAACTGCCTAAGGTTAACGTGAATGATGTTAACACCATTGTGAGGCAGTTTGCTGCTACACCTAAGAGCAAGAAAGAGAAGGGATTTAAATTATATATTTCAAAATACATTGACAACTTTGAGGGTGAGTAACGTTATTTTCTCATATCAGGTGTTTTGAGTAATATTGTGTCTGAATGAATTAATAAAGATCATTACAAGTCAAATGAAGCATTCCAAAAAAGTCAACTGAAAAGATGTGGGAAAATAATTTGAGCTGCTTTAAGCAATTTAACATTAGAAGAAAATGTACCAGAGGGGAGTTGTAGCTTATTGGGGTTTTGGATGGATACATTGGTAGATGCATATTCGGCATTTTGACTCAAAATTGGTTTGTTTTTGACTTGAAATGATAAATTAGAGGGTTTCCACATTTTTTTGAGTTTATTGCATTTATATTCTTTCTTTCCCATGATTTAGGTTTATTTTGTTTCTTTGCTTTCACTCAAACTTTTGATTTTCTGTAGGGGGGGATGTACGTTTTTAGTCAAGACAGTAGCTTTTCTGCTGTTTTTCTTTGGTTTGATGTTTATTTTTTCTCCTTTGTTTGTATAAATAGTTTAAAAAAAAAGAAGAAAAAAAAAGGAAAAATTAAAGATTGGCTTAACTTCTGTGCTGGCCACACAGAATGTTAAATCAATCTTCTTCTGAGAGTGTTGTGGCACAAAACATGATACAAGACTAATGTTGACATTAATTTGCTCCAAAAATAGCAATTTGTTGGAAAATTTGTCAAAATTTTAAAATTTCCATTGAAAGAAAAATTACCAGCCCAACCATCTTGAGAGATTTTGGAAATTTTATAGTGGAAAATTGCAGTGGTTTTTATTCTTTGAATATATGTATTTGTGATTGGTGATATGTATGTATATTTTCAATGGACTGATGATTTTTGGACGGGTCATTTTATATTTTTAGTGTTTTGCACTGAAGCTTTTGTCCATTGTCTTAAGGACTTTGGAAAACACAGAGACCAAGGAAAACATTTCTCCCTCCATGAGAAATTAATTGGACAGATCAAAGGCAAACTCATATCACAGCTCTTTCCTCCCAGAATGAAACACTAATATGACTTTTGAAAAGCAAAAAGTCTGTCAAAACCATTTATTCACAGGTGAAAGTAGAGACTGGTCAGTCCTGATGGCTTCAGCTGTTCAAGAAATCCAGATCCAGTTGGAACAAGTTCATTCTAGGTGCTGTCGACTACCAGCACTGCAGTGAAGGACACCCCACACAGCATGGGATCAACAGCCCAGCAGGGGGCCAACAAACATCTGACCAGATTCTGACGGAGAGCATGGAGCGTTGCTGTTGCTGATTTCCTGCGGTGGCTCCTGACACTGCCAGCATAGAGAATGGAGACTGGAGTCTCCTTCCTGATGCTGACCAAATCATCTCCAGGTGCTGGAGTGGAGGCACACCCAGCTGTCAATCCCAATGTTTCCTCAGTTAGACCTGCAATGACATCCACACCAGGTGTCAGAAAAGGAGGGTTATGATTCCATGATGAGTTCCACTCAGGGGCATGCTAAAGCATAGCGCCATCATCTTTCCGTCTGGATGTTTCTGAAACACATGATGTTTCAGAAAAGGAGGGAGTTGATATAAGGAGGGTGCATTTATACACCTTCCATCCAACCGGTAAAGAATCCGAATATCCAGCCAAATCCTTCAGAAAAGGAGGGTAAGGACTTTTTGCAGCAGCGCAGCCAAACAAGCGCATCAATGTGACATCATGGAAAGCGCCGTGGTCAGCTGCAGTGACATACTGCAGCTCAACAATGAACCATCAACCATCTGAAATTTTGTCCCCAGAGACTTTGTTTCCAGATTAGACGACAGTAAACAAGAAACTTTCAAAAATCTGGACTTCAGAATAATTTCCATTAGACACACTTGCCATTAAGAGAGATTTTAAACCAGCTAATGGCACTACAAAAATTAGATTAGGTGTAAGGTTACCTGTGCAGTTTTAAATTGGAGAGTTGGATTTAGTTAGGAGTTGATCTGTTTTCTTCTGATTATACATGTTTGTGATGATATGCAACTTTTGATTTAGAGATTTTAAGATTTTATTTTTTTCCCTTCCTAAGATTTTTTTGTTGGTCTCCTTCCTGTTAAATGTTTTATGTTCCCAATGTTTTTTCACCTGGACAAAGACTATCTTCTGATTTGTTTTTTGTTTCAAAAGATAGTCACTAATCACTGAGTAATATCCGCAGCGACAGTTGTATTAAAGAGCATAACATTTTTTTACAAGATTAGGAGTCAGATGAGGTCAGAGTCAAAGGAAATTAATTGTTTGTAAAATCACGTTTGTTTCTTACAACTTTTGCAGCTGATGTTTACATTTTTGGTTGTATTTTTATAATAATAATAATAATAATAATAATACATTTTATTTAAAGACGCCTTTCTTGGCACTCAAGGACGCCGCACAGGGAATTCATAAATTAAGAAAAACAAAACAAATACTATACAACAGAAAAACAAATACTATACAGAAAAACAAAACAAATACTATACAACAGCAAAACAAATACTATACAGAAAAACAAAACAAATACTATACAACAGAAAAACAAATACTATACAGAAAAACAAAACAAATACTATACAACAGAAAAACAAATACTATACAGAAAAACAAAACAAATACTATACAGCAAAAAAAATACCAATACTATACAATAGCAAAACAAATACTATACAGCAAAGCAACAGAAAAGGCAGAGCAACAGACATTTAGGTGGAATAGGCAGTTATAAACAGATGTGTAAACATAACGTTGTAGGCTGTTAGAAACGTAGATGTATGTATTTGAGGCACGTCAATAGAAATATTGCTTCTTTCCATAAATCCAAGAAACGTGTTGTTGTAGCTGTTTGAGAGGCTCGAGATCACGCGTCTCCAGCCCAGGGTAACCAGTTGTTTTAGACCGATTGTTTCTCAAACCGTGTGCTGCCTGGTGTAATTTAGGACTAGTCCTTGCACATGGATATTGCAGAGATGTAGAAGGAGATCATAGCGTACGATTTAATTATAATTGTAAGCCTAAATCAAGGTAACAAGTTGTTTCGGTTTGCGCTGTTAAATTGAAATTCCTGTTCTACTGAGAGAAAGCAAAGTTTGAGTAAAAAACGTGAACGATGCGATGGTGTAGTGGATAGTGCAGAGTAGCTACTCTTATGCCGTTATTATGTTCATATAAGACAGGACATTGTTTTATGTAACATTTATAGTGTTTCACACCAAAGGTGTGAAAAAGGAGGGACTGTTGAGTTATATAAACAATGTGGTAGAAAAATCAATGTATGTCTGAAGGAACCAGGTTAAAAATATGCATATCTCTGTCCCTCACCTCCCCCCCCCCCACCTTCTGACTGTAAAGAACCACAGGTCAGGTCTAGCATTTAACATATGGAATGGGGGTTTCCTGCTGCACAGCAAAAGGTGGCCTGCTGTCTGCCACCCCCAGGGGTCTTAGTCTAGGCTGAGACGATACAATGCTGATTAAACTGTTAATGTTAGAATTTCACATTTACACGACAGAACCATTTGCTCTGCAACCAAAAGCGACCCCCAAAGGGGCAGAAGGCAGGTTCTCATTGGACAGCGGAGATGCACTCGGCATGTTGTCATGACAACAGCGGACCAATTACAATGGAATTGAAAGCACCAGGTGAAAAGGAACCGCCCCCAGGGGCAGGGCATAAATGAGAGTGTTTTAGGACTTTTCATCACTGGTTTCACATGACTCCGTCAGGGGAAGCGTGGATCCAGTCCTCTGTCAGCTGCAGTGTTATCATTTATGTCGGTATTGTCTTTGTCTTATCATCTTCATCACTGCTGTTGCATTAAACCTTTTCCTAATTCTCAATTTGACCCTCAGCCTCCTTTTCCTCAGAGATCCGAACGAACGCGAAGTTAGTTATGAATTTCTAACAATGCAAAATTGGACTAAAGTTAGCGAATCGGTTTCTAAAATCGTTGTATCCGTTTCTGACGTAAATTTGAAAATTGCTTGTTTATGCGATCTAACTGTTGCATACAAATTGTGCAATATGATTGTTACTGACTTAGTAATTTCTCAGTTTCCAGTAAAGATCAGTTCTCAGGAGAGATCAGCGTGAGGGCGACATGTTTCAGGTCGATGAGGAAGTCAGAGAAGCCCCATAGATTAAGAGTAGGAGGACATAAAAGACAGCTGATCTCTAAATGAAAATATGGGTTCATAAGTGTTTTAAATTATTTAGAATCTATTTACAAATAACAATAACAATTTAATTGTCTTTACAGATTGTATTAAAAGACTCTCGTCCTGTAACACTGTGTTGTGGGTAGATGTAACCGGCAGTCTCAGTATAGTGTGTAACAGAAAGGATGAGTCGACAGTTGATGATGATATAAGATGGGATGGTTTTATTATCCCAAATACGGCCAAAAAGGCAAAATACAAATATATCAAAAAGAATAATAAAAATCAAAGACTTTGAAAACTGGAAAAGAAATAGACTTAAGAGTCAAAAAGAGATAATACTAAAACAACAAACTAAAGAACAGCTGCTCACAAATTGCTTTTTGACTGCAATTACTTTGGCTTTGCTAGACTTGCGTCTCACCTCATCCAGCCTCCCTTCGTGACTGAAGCCTCCCTCTCAAATACCTTCGTAACGCACCTCTCAAATGGACTAAACCATTCTCCCTTAAAGCTGCAGGGGTGGCTCAGGCGAGAAATATACAAATGGCTTT
>NC_048410.1:1032040-1046004 GCF_013103735.1 Etheostoma cragini
AACAGATTGGGGAAGTAATGAAGTCAATGTTGCATGCATGACTATCACCGTAGTTTTAGCTGTTAAATTCGTGCACTAGAAAACTACGTGACAACAGTAGGACTATGGAAATGAATGGAGTAACTGATAAATCTAAACACAATAAAAGGTAACAAAACAAACACGTGTCACACACCCACTCATAGGGAGAGTATTGAAAAGTCAGTGTGCAAACATTGGAGGTACAAGTAGCGCATCGCTACGGTGACGGCCGCAATGCGCCCTGTCACACACTGTCACAGAGTAGTTGTTCTTGTGTTGCTGGGACAGCAATGTGCAACCACATTGTTGCACTACTTTACCAAACAGCCCACTACTCACAGCTTGGCATCAGTGCAGTTCCTCCAGTTCACAGCTGTACTGAAACGGAGCAGAGCTGGCATAAACCTAGAACAATGGTAATTCTAAATGAATTTGCTAATAAAATATATATAAAAATACAACTACTGGAAATGCAATAAACTAATAAATACAATGAGCATTTTTTTTTATATATAGGGAGTCAAGCCAGGTCCTATCAATAAAATGGTGGTTCTGTCTGCAAGACCCAAAGAGGATGCCAAATTACTCGCCCTCGCTCCTGTTTGAGGGACTACACAGTAGTCATGGTCTGGCGCTATTCCGGTCTCCATCTCCGAGTCCGAGTCTGACTCCGGTGCGGGACTCTCGGCCCGCGGACGCCGTTCCCAGACGCTCGGTCTCATAAATATTCGAATAGATATTATTATACTCCTTCTAGGCTCTATAAAATGGGTATTGGCGAAAACTATCTTTGTTGGAAATGCCAAATAGCTAAAGGCCCTTTGATGCATGCCCTTTGGGAATGCCCGGTGATTTCTGCTTTTTGGAGCAGTGTTTTAAGCTCCATGCAGGGTTGGTTACCCTGTAGTCTGCCCAAATCACCTAGACTGGGTTTACTTGGAGACAAAAGAGAAGTGCCAATGTTAAATAAACATACTTTTAGGGTGTTAAATACTGCTTTGGTGACATGTTCCCGACTCATTTTGAAATTTTGGAAGGACACTCATGCCCCAACACTTAGAATGTGGAAAGAAAGAATGACTGAAAATTCTGCGTGCGAAAAGATGTTGGGAAGACTACAACTTTATGAATGAAACCATGAAAGAACAATGGGACGATTTCTGCACCTACATGTCTACAATGTAATTTGGACATCAGCTGTTTACAAAGATTTACATTGAACCTCACTGTTTATATTGGTTTTGTTTTTTGTTTTATTTTATTTTATTATTATCATTCTTGTTGTTATTATTGTTGTTGTCTTCTTGATGTTGTTATTTTGGTTATTTTTTGTTAAAAAATGATAAAATTCAATAAATATTTGAATTATAAAATGTGTCATCTTTGTATGAGATAAAAACATTTAAATTAAGATAATAAACCCTGTAAACATGTTTTATTGTGTAATTGTTTCCTGGCGCTCTGCGTGTAGTTCCTGCTCGTGTCCACCAGAGGGCGCCATGACGTCACTCACCAGCAGAAACGCTTCCTCTGAATGTAGGTCAGAGGTCACAGTTAACAGAAGTTAAGAAGAAGGGATTTAACCAGTTGCATGGGGGAAAATATTTACAATATAAAATCGTGACCTTCACAAAATTTAAACTTATTTCCCTTATTTTAGATAAAAAAGAAAAAGAAAAAATACTAACAAATTCTAAATATTCAGAAAAAATAAATCCATAGAATAGCTTGTTGTGGTGAAGTTATGGAAGAACCATTTCCTTCTTTTCACATCCAACATCCAGCTAAATAATGAATAATATATAATAATAATAATAATAATAATAATAATAAATAATGCTCAGAATCCTTAGAATAACTTTTAATTTCATAATATCAAAGCATTGGGAAAACTGAACATTGAATAACAAATCAAAACATGACCAGAAGTGATCAAGATTGTGTTATAACTTTACAGAAAGGGAAGAAAAATTAATATTAGGCTGTTCAAAAATAGCAGAATTTACATTTTCACATTTACAAACTCAAACATTTACAGTTTAAACTGAAAAAATGTCTCAAGGTTTTTGCTTCACTTTGAATCATCACACTAATATTTAGCTGCATAACCATATTTCTGACGTTTTATTCAAGGCTTTGAATAATATAATATGAATACATTTACATTCAAATGATTAAAGGCACTATATCATAAATAGTGTAAG
Organism: Etheostoma cragini; assembly: GCF_013103735.1. Lineage (NCBI taxonomy): Eukaryota > Metazoa > Chordata > Actinopteri > Perciformes > Percidae > Etheostoma > Etheostoma cragini. The sequence continues at coordinate 1,034,266 of NC_048410.1, forward strand.
TACACAGTAAAGAGGCTTTTATCTAAATACTTGTATCTTTGGTGTATCTGCGTTTAAAGACAGTGATAGAGACAGTCAGGAGGACCAGAGAAGACCTGCAGAAGGACCCTGTGGAGGACTCAAACCAAAGCCACCGCGGTGAGGACTCAGCCTAAAGTCCCGGCTCTACCCGCTGAGCCACCAGGGCGCCGCTTCATTCACTGAGTTAGATAAAAAGATCAACTCCACATCTCAGCCTTTACTATTCTTCTACACACACAGGCAAGAAATGATCGTCTAAAGAGCAAACAGCTGGAATAAAACACCATAAAATAACTCAAACATTACATGAAGTGACCTTTTTACACAATATATGTCACACTTCACACCATCACAGCTAACTTCTGAATCTAAAATAAAGACTTCTAAGAGCATCATCATGTTGAGCTGGTCCTCTCTGCTCTACACACCTCTGGACCAGGAATACTGGACCAGTCTTACCAACAGGTCCACCATCAACTAGAACTGAAGACCACATCAACCAGCCTAACTGGGATAGAACACAGCAGAAAAGAACTGGAAACTAAATCAATGTTTCCAGCAACACAGACATCATCAAAGCCTCATTTCATCATTAGTGAACGTTCATTTGGCTCTGGAGCAAAACCTGCAGGAAAAACACAAAACAATATTTAATATATGTAATGAAACCTTCTTGTTCATATTTAAGCTGCACAATCACAGTTTTTTCACGCATGGCTGTAAAACTAGAGGCCAGAGTTAAAAAAAAAAACATAAAAAACTAAGCATAAGACTAAAATGAACTTGTTGGTTGGTTTCTTTTAAAACCAAAATGCAGATTTATCTCTCAGCAACACACTCAGATTTAATCTACTGCAGACTGCTGATATTTCAAGACTCAGACTTCTCTTTATTAATCTTTTTGGGATGACTCCCGCGCGTGGAAATTTAAAATTCCAGCATCAGTTTTTAACAAGACAAAAAGATAAAAAAAAGACAGTATAAAGACAACAAAATAACTAATAATAATAATAATAATAATAATAATAATAATAATATTTGTCAAATAAAGACAAAAAAGAGCATAAATTATTTTCAAAGTGTCAGTGTTGAGTCCAGTGTTAAAGTGATAAAGTGACCAGGTATTAATGTAAGTCCAGGTGTGTATGTGTGTATGTATGTAGTAATTTCATTAAGAAATGAGAAAAGTTTCCATGATGTTAGTTGAGACGCAGCAGCTAGATAACGAGGTGGAGACGAGGCTCCACTCGTTAAATGAGAGGACATCTTTAACGCTTTAATCAAAGTACTCACCAACTACAACTACAAGCTGAACGTGGAACATTTTATTTTTCTGAAGATCTTGAGGAAAACAGAAGTATTCTCCACTGTCAGCCTCTGTTGTATTTTTGATGATTATGGAGGCGTTCCCTTGTTTCAGTTCTTCTGGAAAAAATTTGACTCGACCTCGGAACTGTTCGTCTTGACCTTCGACCTCTTTACTCTGACCGTTGTTAAGAACACCTTCATACAGGAACACGTTTTTCTGACTTCCAACTGCCTCCTCGGGATATTTCTTCCAGTTAAACCCTTTTAACGTAAGGTCCACCTTGGGCCAGAGGCGGCAGGGTAAAATAACATCACGGCCTTCTTCCACTGTGATGACTTTTGGCCATAAAAAATAAAAACATGTATTAATCAATATGTTTACATGCAGAGTCATCTGTTTAATTATTAAAGGCAGAAAATAAATTTAAGCAGAATTAAATTCCACAAATGCAGTTTAGTTTTTTCTTCAGTATAATTATTTCTGCATTTTTTTGTAACACGACCAACATATTTTAACCATTTAAGCCTGTAGTGTATTATATTATTTACATACTCTACATCAAATATAATTAATCATTTTAGGAAAATGATTTAAGAATAAAATAAAATGATCTCCAGTACATTATAACATCCTGTAACAGTTGTATTAAATAATAATAAACTGACTTGATGGTCCTCTGGTGTAAATACCATCAGAATGATTAATGACTGAAGATAAAACTTCCTCAAAGACTCTAAACATGAGATATGTATAAATAATATATTATGTATAAATAATCTGTTGTGTTGTCTGCTCATCATGAATATGTTGATACAATTCATTATTTTAACTTACCTTTACTACGACGTAATGGGATGTAGCCCTTTTTTACAAGCACCATTAGAGCTAGAACACCAACAACAACAACAAGAGCAAGAACTATAAGAACAATCCACCAAGTGGAGAGCCCTGAAACAGAAGACAAAAAGTGAATGTTAGACTCAGAATATAACACAGATCATATCCAGCAGACTGGACATCACGGTCTACACAAAGAGGATGGAATGAATGCATATGCATAATATACAGGTGTTACAACCTCTCCAATAATCAAAACTAGCCAGTGCAACCCCCCAAAAACCTATAAGGATTTCCATTAAATAAATAAAAGACATTTGGACCATAACTTGTTGCAGAATAATTCACAAGAACACATTAAATGAAGTGTGTGATACGTTCAAAACGTATTAATTTTATTACTATTTTCAAACACTAATAGTTGAACTGCACAAAATCAACGGACCACAACGCCCCCCCCCCCCACCACAACTCAGTGATTACAACATCTGGAATCTGTCGCTGCAACTTCACATCTGTTCTCTCTCGCAGCACACAGCGGAGAATCTGCGCACATCGACATCTGCAACACTTTTTTGGGGGGGGGGAGGACAGCAGGGTTTCTATCGCCAGATGAGGGACAACTCTGTCCGCGTTATTTATGTAGCATGGTAGCTAGCGTTAGCTAACTAGCAGCCAGCCCACTTCTAAATACTGTAAATACCTTTTAATTATCTCAACACTTGTTAACAGTCCAACTGAAACACTGGGGGGGGGGGGCTCCAGGTCCTGCAGACGGACCGCCATCAGTGGGGATTGGCCAGCGAGCTGATCGGAGCTCCAGCGGGACACGGATACCCCCCCGACCTGAATCGGTGCAGGCAACACGGAGTAGCTGCAGCTACGTGTATAAGTGTTTGTCATTTTGAAAATGGCCCACCCAAAATACTGTCTCTGCCTCTGCCACTGCTTCACACACACATTTTTAAAAGTATTCATAGATAAAACGAGGATGAGGAAGAATCTTACCACTAAAATACACAGAGATCTCATTAGAAACCTGATGGCTGATGGTCTCCTGTGTTGCCACACAGCGATAGCGGTCGGTCTGGATCACAGTAGTTCTGAGAGTGATGTAGAAAAGGTTTCCTATTCGTTCCACCTGGGTCTTCTCAGCAGGAAGTGTGTTTCCAGCACTGTCCCGCCACTCTACTTCAGGTTCTGGATCACCGTGAACCTCACACTGCAGCAGAGACCGGTCCTTTGTTTGATTAAGTATAGTGACATGTGGTTTTGGCGCCGCACCTGAACACAGTATGAACAACTCACTAGCGGACCATCAAAGCATTAAAACATTCATATTGGGATGTTCTCATCTATTTTCTTCACTATGGGAATTAAAGTGTTAGAGAAACAAGAGACACACACACACACACACACACACACACACACACACACACACACACACACACACACACACACGTCTTCCTGGATGAGTGAATTTCTGACTGTTTTTTTTCATAAGGATTAACAAAATTTACCAGTGCACAATAAAGACAATTTTAAGTTACTGCCATTATAAAAATTGTAAAAAGGAAGATTTTTAAAAACATTTTTGAATTATTAACATTTACACAAACTTAAAACTGACCGTGGTGTGTAAATGTCTCCAATTTTAAGTGATTAATTAATACAGTACGGCTGCACAAGTAATCACATTTTAATTGCGATCACGATTTTGACTTCCCACGATCAAATTTGCGTGATCGAGCGATTGTTTTTTTAAAGCGTCATTTCATAGAACGCTCCGGGTTTTTTGCAAAGCCAATCTCCTGCTCCGTAAACCCCTGTCAGATCCTGAGCCGGTCCGAGTAGTTCCCTGCACCGGGCAGCTTAGTTTCTAGATGTAGACAGTCCCAGAGGACAGAGTAACGGGAGGAGAATTCAACAGATAGCAGTCGGTAATACGTCGTTCTCAAGGTTTACCAGTTTACCAAAACACAACATTTTGTTCCGTCTGTCATTTTTCAGACAACAGCAGTGACCAGTGCTAGTCGGTGCTAGTTAGCATCTGTTAGCTGTTAGCTCCTCTAGGACGCACCAGTGCTAATGTCCTCGCATTCGCTGCAATGCTGTTTATATGGATATGGTTTAATTTAACGTTACATTTATTATTATTATTTATTAATCCTTTATTTAACCAGGAAGTCCCATTGAGATTCAGAATCTCTTTTACAAGAGAGACCTGGCCAAGGTAGCAGCCAAATCACAACACATACATAAACACCAAGTTACATTTTCAAGATAAAAAAGTACAAAATGTTAAAAAACACAATTAGACTCTCAAGAAAAACAAGAACATATCTCCATCACAACCTTCTTTACAATAGTTTTAAATTCATTAATGGACATAAGGGTTTCTAACTTCAGTACTTTCTGTAGATTATTCCACCCCCAAGGTGCTGAATAATAGAAAGCAGTTCTTCCTAATTCGGTTGCAACTCGTGGCACGTTAAACAGCAACCACTTTGAAGAGCGTAGCTGATAGGTACCTGAGCAGACAGAGAGGAGATTACAGAGGTACAGTGGAAGTTTGCCAAGTATAGCTTTATAAATAAAGATATACCAGTGTTGTTGTCTACGAATTTTAAGGGATGTCCAACCAACTAAATCATAAAGAATGCAGTGATGGGTGAGGGACTTTGTATTTGTTATGAATCGTAGTGATGCATGGTAAACTGAATCAACATGCCGCAAGATGGAAGATGCGGCATGCATGTACAATATATCTCCATAATCAATTACAGACAGAAAAGTAGCTTCCACAAGTTTCTTCTTGGCACTAAAAGTAAAACAAGATTTGTTTCTGAAATAAAAGCCAAGCTTTACTTTAAGCAATTGACCAAAGCAATAATATGTTCATTGAAGGAGAGCTTATCATCTATCCATATCCCCAAGTAAATGTAAATGTGCTGTATTTATATAGCGCTTTTCCAGTCTTAACAACTGCTCAAAGCGCTTTTACATCTACAGGGAACATTCACCATTCACACACATTCATACACTGTGGCCGGGGCTGCCGTACAAGGTGCCACCTGCTCATCAGATAAACACTCACACACATTCACACTCCATTGCGCAGCACCAGGGGCAACTCAGGGTTCAGTGTCTTGCCCAAGGACACTTCGACAATGACTGCAGGGGCGGCTCTACCACTGAGCCACAGCCGCCCCACAGTACTTGTATGAAGACACTCTGTCAATTGATTTCCCATCTAAGGACAAGAGGCCATAATTGTCAAGTAGCTGTTTTCCAGCTTTTGAGAAGACCATAAACTTTGTTTTCTGTGTATTTAAAACCAGTTTTAGACTCAATAATGTATTTTGCAATGTCTGAAAAGCAGTCTGAAGTTCCTGCACTGCTGCTGAAATGGTGGAAGCCTGGGTGTAAACCACTGTATCATCAGCAATATAAGTGTAATTTGGCTTGAATATCTCTATCTAAATCATTAATAAAAATTGAAAACAGAATCGGTCCTAAGATTGATCCTTGAGGGACACCTTTGGATATCTTAAGAAAATCAGATTTATAACCTTCAGCATAAACACATTGAGTACGATCTACAAGATAATTTTCGAACCATGCAACAGCCTTTTCACTTAAACCAACTGAGCTTAGTTTGGTCAGTAACAATCCATGATCAACTGAATCAAATGCCTTAGAAAGATCAACAAATAATGCAGCAGAGTGTTGCTTCTTATCTAAAGCGCCAATAATATCATTTGTCACTAATGTAGCAGCGGTGATAGTGCTATGGCCACTTCTGAACCCTGACTGAAAATTATTGAAAATATTTTTGTCAGCTAAGTACTGTTTTAACTGTATATCCACAAGTGATTCCAAGATCTTTGACAGAACAGAGAGTTTTGATATTGGACGGTAATTATTCAGTTCTGATGAGTCTCCACCTTTATGTAGAGGGAGAACATAGGCTGCTTTCCAACTTTTGGGAATGGAGTTGGAAAGAAGACTCAAATTAAAAATATGCGCTATAGGCTCAGCAATCATATCAGCTGACACTTTTAACAGAAAGAAATCCAGATTATCTGGACCTGCAGACTTTTTGTGATCAATGTCTCTGAGAGCTTTATGAACTTCTGACACTGAAATCGGTTTAAAATGAAAGTGTTCCCGATTTACATTTACATTTTTAGTTTCAGATGCTGACATGGCAGGACATGGGACAGATTTATTGACGGTTTGATCAAATATGAATCCCGCCTGAATAAAGTGTTTATTAAACTGATTGACTATAGCTGCTTTGTCTTTTATTTCATCTGAACCAATGAGAATCTGTTCAGGGAGGTTTGAGGTCACACGTGCACCTGACAAGGATTTAACTAACTTCCAAAACTTTAAAGGGTTGTTTAAGTTTTCTGTGACTGACCTCAAATAAAACTCAGATTTGGACTTTCTAATCATCAAAGTACACTTGTTTCTAACAGTTCTAAATGCAGTCCAATCATCAGAGGAGTTGGAGAATCTAGCTTGTGCCCACATTTTATTTCTCAAACAGATTAGCTCTGATAGGCTGTCTGAGAACCAAGGGTTGTCCTTACCACTGATCCTAAACTTTTTGATTGGTACATGTTTATTTACGATGGAAATAAAATTTGAATGAAAAAATTTCCATGCCATTTCAGCATCCGAAAACAAAGACACCCTACTGAGATCACTGTGATACAGATCATGCAGAAAAGCCTGTTGTTCAAAACTTTTAAAATGTCTTTTTAGGATGATACGCGATTTTACCTTGGGAATTTTTGTATTTCTTACACAAGCGACTGCACAATGGTCACTAACGTCATTACAAAATACGGCCGTTGAGGTATATTTATAAGCAGAGTTTGTAAAGATTAAAATGGGTCTTTATCAAGAGAGAAATGTAAATGATCAAAATGAGCACAAAGAGATTAAGATTAATTTGTTACTGCTTGTGAAATTTTAGCCACTTAAAAATAAGTTTTATTATATTGCAGACATATTTAAACGTTAAAAAAAGAGTAAAAAAATAAAAAATACTCACCAATAACATCAAGCTTAATGTAGAATGTTTGACGTGGATGAAGATTTGGAAAATCACAGCTGTAGACTCCACTGTCGGCCAGCCTCGTAGTTCTGATGGTTATGGAGGCGTTGCCGTGTTTCAGTTCATCTTGAAAATGAGAGACTCGATCTTTGAACTCTTCACTCTGACCAACTAGACCGTTGTTGTAATGTTTGCCTTCAACATACAGGAACACCTCCTTCAGACCTTCATATTTCTTCCAGTCAAAGAGTCCAGACGTAATGTCCTCCTTGGTCCTGAGAGAGCAGGGTAACACAACATCACTGTCTTCTTCCACTCTGATGACCTTTGACGGCTCTGGAAGATAAAATGAAGTATTAATCAGAATGTTTACTTCGTAGTGATTAATTAAGCAATATTACACAAGAGGGTATAATTTAACGTAAAGCTCCTTGGTACCATAGCAACATCACTGTAGTGCCAGTATTAAGACATTACATCAAACCATGGAGTGTTGTTGGAGCCATTCCAACACTTTGTTTTGTTTATATTCCACGTTGGTTCTGTTAATTAATCTGCAGTTTAATGTTGGAGCACTGGGTGGAGCATTGCCTTTAGGAAGGCATAAAGGTAATCAGCCACAGGTACACAGGTGTGTGGAGAAAGGGGAACGCATACAGCTTTCACCCTGTCAGTCCTGTCAGGTTTGTCACTGATTTGTGTTTAAAGGTAAACGAATGGAACTATACCAGAAATGAAATGGACCAATGATTGTGCGACGGTGAGCAGGCCGTCATGAGAATAAATGGGTCACAGCTCCGAAATCAGACAGATTATGGATGTTGATTATTGGCACGCAGAACACGTCCAAGCAAGTTCTCCCCTGGTCCCCCCTCATTGGCCTAATGTAGAAGTTGATAAAAAAAAAATCGTGTAATATTTAGGGCTTTAATCTCCCAGTCGACAAGTCGATTTATTGGTCGATACGTTCTGGGTCGACCAAAATTCAGATTGGTCGATTTTTTTGCCGTGTTATTTCATCAAGAGGGAGCATAGACTGTGAGGTGGAAGCACTTATTGCTAAGGGGGTGTTTTTAGAGCAACCCTGTTTCACAGGTAACAGTCTGTCTTCAGAACCCCCCCCTTGTTTTCACTTGTTTTGGATTAGCCCGACCCACTGGGGACAGACTAAAGAAAGAACTAGAAAGCCTTGTTTTGGTGGTTTGTTGAATATTTATTTAATTGTGAGTGTTTAATTTCCAGTCAGTCCTCCTCTCCCATGTCGAAGACATCGCCAGTGTGGCAGCATTTTACAGAGATAGATAATGGAAAAAAGGTTGAATGTAAAGTTTGCAAGCAACAGTTTGCATATCGCAGCTGGACTACAAACATGGCGTATCACCTAAAAACGGTAAGCTAACAGTCTGCGTTAGGTTGCCCTGTCTGTTTTCAGCAGGCTATATGAACATATCAGAATTGGCATATTTCATAGTCTAATAATCGTTTTATAACTACCGGCGCACCCACCCGCAATGACGTTAGCGTTCCCCAGACCCCCCCTCAGACCCCGCTGGATGTCAAGCCTCTACCATGAAGCCTGGCACCAGAACACTGGCGCTGGAATGGCAACAGGTAGCAGCTGAGTGCAGAGTGCAGAGTGAGAGTGTTGTTGTTTTTTAACATTTTTAACCTGGTTTTAGCGTTGTTCTTGAGTAGATCTGTGTGTGACGGTAACAACAATGGCTCACCTCAGTTGACAGGTTGTTTTATCCTTTTTACGCTGTTATGCAAACTTTTGGGGGTACTCTGTGTACACCAGGAGTCCCTCCATTACACCCGTGAGTTTCTCTTGTTCCTGCGTAATTCTGATGCGGGCATCGTGGAACCCCCGGCGGCTCTTCCACCAGAGATCATCCGGTTGGTAGCCACCCCTCCCGCAGAGAATCAGAGTTGGACATTCAGGACAGGAGTGAGGAAAAGGGGGCGACGCGGCGGCGTACGGCAAAGACTGAAGGCCATCGTAGGATACCTCTTCCTTCAATCATCCTCGCCAACGTCCAGTCCTTTCGGAACAAAGTGGACGAGCTCCAGGCGAAAGTAAAGTTCCTTTCGGAGTATAGAAATGCCTGTCTCCTCGCCTTGACAGAGACATGGCTCAAAGAACAGGATCCACTCTCTGATCTGGAGATGGACGGGTTTGGAGAACCTGTCCGTCTTGACAGAGACTCCACAGTGACGGGTAAATCACTCGGTGGAAGCTTATGTCTTTATATAAATTAGAAATGGTGCAATATGGTGATCGTGAAGAGAAACACTGTGTACCCCTGATATCGAACTTCTGTCTGTGTCTTTACGCCCTTTTTATCTGCCCAGGGAATTCCCACAGATATTCGTCACACTTGTTTACATTCACCCGAAGGCTAACGCAGATTTAGCAACTCGGGCTATGGTGAAGTGCGTGCAGCGGCTCCAGGGGATTTCACCTGAAGCACCAAACTTCATCATGGGCGATTTTAATCACTCTAAAGCAGGGAAGTCCCTGTGTAACTTTTATCAATATGTCACCTGCGCAACACGACGGACCAACAGTCTGGACCTCTGTTATGGATCCGTCAAAGGTGCTTATAAGTCTTACAGCAGAGCTCCACTCAGCATGTCTGACCACAACTCTGTTTATTTGGTTCCGTCTTACAAACCGGCACTGAAGAGAAACAAGCCGAAACGAAAGTTAGTTTCGGTTTGGTCAGAGGACTCGATCCAGTGTCTACAGGAATGCTACAGCTGCACTGACTGGGATCTATTCAAAAACAAATGTAAAGATATTGATGAGCTCACACAGACTATTTCTGCATACATTACCTTCTGTGAGGACTTAGTCATCCCTCGTAAATCCATTTCCGTATAACCAAATAATAAACCATGGGTCTCTAAATCTGTCAAAAGCATAATTAATCAACGAAATATTAGTTTCAACCAAGGTAACATGACTCAATATAGAGTGCTTCAAAAGCAAGCTAAATAAGAACTTAAGCTTGCAAAACTTAATTACAGGGACAAAGTTGAGAACATGCTGAGCACAGGCAACTCACGTCCTGCATGGGAGGGTGTGAAGGCAATGATGGGGATGCAAACTAAGAAGTCTCTGATCTCCCTCAATGGCATGTCAGACCTTGTCCTCTCAAATGAGTTGAACACTTTTTATAATCGTCTTAATATTCATGATTTTAGTGAGAAGCTGTCAGTTTTTAATAACGTTGCCCCTGGGCAGGGTATAGTCCAGGTTGACAGAAACAAGGTCCTGTCTCTCTTCAGAGGCATAAACGAAAGGAAAAGTCCTGGTCCCGACGGCATTGGAGGCTGTATATTAAAGAAATGTGCTGAACAGCTGGCAGACATTTTTTGTTTTATTTACAAAATGTCTTTACATCTCCACACTGTTCCTCGCCTTTGGAAAGACTCAATTATTGTTCCAGTGCCTAAAAAAAAGGCTCCAGAGTCTCTCAATGACTTTAGGCCTGTGGCACTCACGTCCTTCTCTATGAAGACGTTAGAGAAGATCGTGAAGGATGAACCTTTGAACTCTGTCCAGGATCTACTGGATCCGTTTCAGTTTGCCTACAGACCAAACCGGGGAGTGGAAGATGCAGCATGTACTCTTTTTAACTTGATCCATACCCATCTTGAGAGTGCTAAGAGCTTTATGCGGCTGCTATTTTATTGACAGCTTTTAATTGCATCCAACCACATATTTTAGCAGGGATTTTAAAGACTACTTTTAATATTGACCCTTATCTTATCTCTTGGTTGATGAACTTTTTAACTTACAGGTCTAAACGCGTGAGAGTGAATAGCATTTTATCTGATGTCCTCTTTTCCTCCACTGGTTCCCCTCAGGGCTGCGTCCTCTCAGCCATTTAATTTATTTTATATACTAATGCATGCCAAAGCCAGCACACCAGGCGTCATATCATTAAGTTTGCTGACGACTCGGTAATAGTGTCGCTGCTAACTCACAACGCCCCCGAGCATGGCGCTATTTTAAATGATTTTACAAAGTGGTGGAAGTCGACTTTTATTAACATTACCGTGGCAGAAACTAAAGAAATGATTTTAGAAAGAACCCCCCCACCCTCTCTCCTACTCTCATTAATGATCAAGCCATTGAAGTGGTGAAGCAATACAAATACCTTGGTATTATAATCTATGACAAACTCACCTTCGAGCCACAGGTTGACGCTGTCTGTAAGAAGTCCCATCAAAGCATGTTTTTTTATCGTAAACTTCGCAATTTTAAGGTTGATAAGACTTTTATGAGGATGTTTTATTGTTGTTTTATTGAATCTATTCTTTCTTTTGCCATTGTGAGTTGGTTTGGGTCCCTCACGCTTAAAAACAACAACAGGCTGCAATATATAGTTAAGGTGTGTGGCAAGATCTCCCAAAACCAGAGATTCAGTCTGCCTAAATGTAGGACAAACAGACATAAAAACTCTTTTGTCCCAGCTGCTATAGGCTTTTTCAACAA
>NC_048410.1:1046104-1053142 GCF_013103735.1 Etheostoma cragini
GATCAACACACCTAATGAAACCTGATGAGTGTTTAACAGTGATGTCATTTAAACACATCAGGTCCTCGTGGTCCTGGTATTATACAGATTAAAATGTTTTGGTTTTATGAGACACAAATGTCCATGATCAAAATGAGCCTTGAGAGGATAAAACCCTAACCTAAAAGGCTAAACAAAATATTAGTTCCTCTGAAATATTAATTGCTTGACAAACAGTTTAATGATTAATGATCCTTAAACTGTTTAATAAAAGTACTTACCAACAACAACAAGCTCAATGTAGAATGTTTGACCTGGCTGAAGATTTGGAAAATAACAGCTGTATTCTCCACTGTCAGATATCTTTGTATTTCTGATGATTATGGAGGCGTTGCCGTGTTTCAGTTCATCTTGAAAATGAGAGACTCGACCTTTGAACTCTTCACTCTGACCACCTCGACCGTTGTTGTAATGAATGCCAGCATCATACAGGAACACCTCCTTCAGATCTTCATCTTTCTGAGGAGGTTTCCTCCAGTCAAAGAGTATAAACTCAATGTTCTCCTTGGTGCTGAGAGAGCAGGGTAACACAACATCATGGCCATGTTCCACGGTCACTCGGACTTTTGGCTCTGGAAGATAAAATCAGGTATTAATCAGTATGTTTCCATGTAGAGAAAAAAACAGGTGGGCTAACAAGTCTAAAAAAATTCCTCCAAAAAAAGAGGCTAAACAGGAAGATGAATATGTGACAATCAATCGTGTAAATGAACTGCTGCAGCAACAAAAAGCAATGTTTACCGCACTACTGGAACAACAACACAGCAATTTCAAAGGCTTTGTCAAGCTAATAATGGACTCCACCAATACTAGACTGGAATCAATAACCAAGGAACTACAAGAAATAAAAACCAGCCTGCAGTACACACAAAAAGAAGTGGATGACATTCAAATTGAGACAGCAAATCTGAAGGAATGTAGCACCTCGATGCAAACAGATATTTTTAAAGTCTGTGACAGCTTGAAAATGGAGTATCTGGAAAGTCAATCCAGACGAAATAACCTGGTATTTGACGGGATACAGGAGTCACAGGGAGAAACCTGGTCAGAGACGGAGGAGAAGGTAAAACAAGTTGTGAAGGAAAAATTACAGCTGCAACGCGAGGTGGAGGTGGAGAGGGCACACCGCGCAGGAAAACCTGGAGGAGACCGACCGAGGCCAATTGTGGTAAAATTCCTAAGGTACAAGGAGAGAACGGAAATACTACAAAGAACCAGAAATCTGAAAGGTTCCAGAATAGACATAAACAAAGACTTCACGGAGGCAATCAGAAGGAAAAGGAAAGAACTCATGCCGGATTTAAGAGCGGTGAGAGAAAGGGGGGACATTGCCTATTTACGACAGGACAAATTGATCATTCATCCCCGGTCCAGCACACCAAAACAACCAAGGCCAGCTAACGTTAATACATAAACAGGTAGGCCTATGAAATTTTGAAACTTTTATCTCACTATGTCACTAAATATAATTCACACACATACTGGAGATAGTCACTCACTACAAAGTCTGGTTGAATATGAGCACCTGGAACTGAACACCTTCCAGTAAACTGAACATCACTCACAGGATATGGAAAATGACATTGATCCTGAGAACAATTTCTTTGCTAACATAAACAATAACTGCAACTATTACACTGATGAACAATTTAAAAGGTCAATCAAGACCAAACAGCAATTATCCATTATCCACTTTAACAGCAGAAGTCTGTGTGCCAACTTTCACGGTATCAAACACTATCTAAAGCAATTGAAACAGCACTTTAACATAATTGCAATAACAGAAACTTGGATAAACAGTGAAAAAGAATCAGATTTTGGAATTGAAGGATATGAAATGTTTTCTATTAACAGAGTAAACAAGAGTGGGGGTGGTGTGATACTGTATGTGGATAAGGATTTAAATTACAAGGGGGTGGAAAAAATGTCAATGGTGGTGAATAATTTATTGGAATGTGTCAAAATAGAAATATGTATGGAAAAGAAGAAAAATATTATTGTAAGTTGCATATACAGGTCACCAGGTTCGAATATTGACACTTTTGACAGGAGTTTGCAAATACTGTTAGTATGAATGATGTGTTAAGCAAGAATGTAAATATTAATTAATCTATGTTTGTTAAGGGAACTGATGAAAAAGAAATTATTGAGATCGTTAACAAATTTAAGAGTAAAAAGTCCACTGGCGGGAATGGTATTGACATGTTTATGGTCAAAAGTATTATTGGCTGAGTTGCCAAACCTCTAACGCATGTATGTAATCAATCTCTGAAAACTGGAGTCATTCCAGATAAAATGAAAATGGCAAAGGTGATACCTATATACAAGGCTGGTGAAAAACATACACTTTCAAACTATAGTCCTGTTTCACTGCTCTCCCAATTCTCAAAAATACTAGAAAAAATATTTTCTACAAGGATTGATAGCTTCATTACCAAACATAATATTATTTGTGATCAGCAATATGGTTTCATGGCTAATAGGACAACTTCACATGCAATTATACAATTTGTAGAAGAAATAACAACAGCAATAGAACAAAAAAATATGCAGGGGGGATATTCTTGGATCTTAATAAGGACTTTGATACAGTAGACCACAATTTACTGATCATGAAATTACGCAAATATGGAATTAGGGGGACTGCACTTTCATGGTTAAATAGCTTCTTACAGAGCAGAACACAATATGTTGAATTGCAAAACCATAAATCAAAGATAAAGAAAATCACCTGTGGGGTCCCCCAGGGGTCAGTGTTGGGGCCATTGTTGTTTAACTTGTATATAATTAATATATGGGAGGTGTCAAAAACACTGACAACCATTTTATTTGCTGATGATACTAATTTAATCTGTTCTGGGGAAAATTTGGAACAACTCTTGGATTCAGCAGAAAATGAATTAAAAAAGATGAAGAGCTGGTTTTATGCTAATAAACTAACACTAAACTTAAGTAAAACTAAATTTATAATTTTTGGTAATCGTGACACAACCTTACAAAAAACTTATGATAAATGATATTGAAATTGAAAGAGTAAAAGAACTTATATTTCTGGGCGTCATAATCAACGAAAGATTATGTTGGAAGCCACATATACGTTATATTAATGGTAAAATATCTAAATCAATTGCTATACTGTATAAAACCAATTATTTATTAAATCAACGCTCATTATATATGCTGTATTGTTCCTTCATACTTCCATACATTACTTATTGTTTGGAGATATGGGGAAACTGTTGTGGTTTGGGGTTTTTGTTCGGGTGTGTGTTTCCCTTTCTTTGGCCTCTTTGTGTTTTTTTTCTGTCTTCTCAGTGGTCCGGTGTTCCTGGCCCTGTCTTGTTCCCCGGTGTCTGTTTGTTCTGCGTTCTGCTTTATTTTGGTAGTCAGTTTCCTGTCTTGTCTTGCCTTGTCTTGTCTAGCTTCACTTTGTTTGTCTGATTGTCCTGCCCCGCCCTAATGTGATTCACCTGACGTCTCACCTGTTCCCCGTTACCTCTTGTATTTAGCCCATGTGTTTCCTTTGTCTCTTGTCAGATCGTTTTGTCAGTGTGGTGTTCCTGTCTGTGAGTTTCTGCCGGTTTTACCCTTTCTCCTGCCGGAGCGTCACCTCCCCGGTATCTGGAGTTCCTTGGGGTTATTTGGTGAGCTTTTTCCATTTACTCACCATCTTGCTTTAGTTTGTGTCTTCCTAGGATCCTCTGAGCCTTTCCTGTGTTCTCCTCCCGGGCGGTGCGTCTTCTTTCCCCCTGGGCTGCTTATTGGATATTGTTTTCCTGGTCCGCCGCCTGCCCTGTTCCTGTGTTTGGACGTTTTGGGGAATACCTTGTGTTGTGTACTCTGTGGTGTGAACTGAGTGAAATAAAGCCACAAGAAACCTCCCTCTGCCAGTCTTCTCTTCTCTGCATTTGGGTCCTTCCTCCCCTCCCCCATAACAGAAACACTTACAAAACCAACACTGAACCTATATTCATTCTTCAAAAGAGAGCCTTAAGAATTGTAAATAAAACCACTTATAGAGCACCCACTAATCCACTGTTTATTAAATTAAAAGCACTAAAATTCAGAAATATTGTTGACTTTAAAACTGCACAAATTATGTACAAAATAAATAATCATCAGCTGTCGAACAGTGTCCAAGGGATGTTCCAAATAAGAGAGAGCAAACATAATGTAAGAGGAATATTTGTATATAAAACGAAACCTATAAGAACAATTGCTAAATATCACTGCATCACAACTAAAGGAGTTACTTTATGGAACAGCTGCTGTGAAGAGATGAAATCATCTATAACAATTAGCAATTTCAAGAGATTATTTAAAATTAGTATATTAAAGGGATACAAAAAGGACTTAAAGTGATGGTATGGTAGTAGACTGTATGGTTTCTTGGCATTTATATGCTGGTATGTCTATATACTGATATGTGTATATACTGGTATGTCTATATGCTAATATATCTACATACTAATATGTCTATATACTAAGTCTAGTGTGGCTGTGTTATGTAATCTGCTATAGATAGATGGTATAGAAAGTAGAAGAAAGGAAAAAAAAAAAGTTTGTTTGTGTATGTAAGCATCTGTGTCTATGATGTGTAAATAATAATGTGTAAATAACTGAAGAATAAGATTTACTAAAGGATAAAAGTAGAGAAAGGGGGTCGGACTTGATAAGTTTATCAACTTCTTCCTACTCCTTTTGAACATGGAAATTTTTTTTTCCTTTTTGAATGACTTTCAAATTTGGAAGATTGTGCTAATAAGTACATGGCCTTATTTATCTGTCATTCTAATTATATATATGCAGGAATGCATGTATATAAATCTTTTATTTTAATGTTGTTTTTTTTGTTCGAAAACCATAAATGTTCAAATGAACTATAGATCAAAGGCCTTGTTTTGTAAATTTCGCTCTGCAAAACATTTGCACTGCCCTCCAGATACATACAGTATTTGCACATTTTTTAGGATATATTTAAATTTTAATCATGAGTTTATAAACTTTTAGATATATTTTTTTCTAATTCTTTTGTTTCACATTGGTCTTAAGCACGCCATGACAAATTAATAACTTTCTCTATTTCCCAAATAATGTTGACCATCAACTCGGTATGGATTCTCTCTCTCTCTCTCTCTCTCTCTCTCTCTCTCTCTCTCTCTCTCTCTCTCTCTCTCTCTCTCTCTCTCTCTCTCTCTCTCTCTCTCTCTCTCTCTCTCTCAATAATGTGATTGTATGAACTTCAGAGTTGAGCTGAGTTATAAATGTTACAGATGTGAATTTCTTTCCTCAGATTCCTACCATGACTTTTCTTCCTGGACAAAAACTAACAACTTATTTTTATAAGGTGATTGGTGACGCGTGTTTTGTCTCTGAAGTAAAGGCTGGACTACATGAACAATGTTTTCTGTTGGAGATGGTACGTCCCTCAGGGGGCGGGGTGTGTTTCAACTTTGGGCTTTTTCACTTTGTAAAACCTATAACATGCAAAAGAAAAGACATATAACACAATAAAGAAAGGGGAAAAGCCAAAAGGCATATTATCAGCACTTTAACTTCACATATTTGTGTTTAAGAGGAAAATAAACACACAAATATAATCACAAATTGGTCTGAAGTAGAGCATCATCATTTTTGTCAATATCAAATCCAAACTACAATAAATCCACAGGACAAGCCTCTACCTGAGCCGTAATGCTACAAATGTAAACTACCAAAAACTGGAGAAAAGAAAGGGAGAAAGCAATTCCAGTAACATGGTGCATCTTGACTTACATGAAGGATCTTCCACTTTTACATGATTCATTAAGTTAAATTAAATCCAGCTTAAACTCAGTTCAGCTGAACACATTAGGAGCATGATGGAGGGTGAGTTGTTGAGCTCATTTCACAGGAAAATGTTGGAGACCACTGCTCTACACAGTATTTTTTAAAGAGTGGTCTGATGTGATATATAGTTCAGGCCAAAAGTTTGAACACACCTTCTCATTTAATGCTAACCTTTATTTTCATGACTATTTACATTGTAGATTATCACTGAATGCATCAAAACTATGAATCGGGGCTGTAGTCAAGACCACCTTTGTCGAGTCCAAGACAAGTCCGAGACCAGGACTAGTCGAGTCCAAGTCAAGACCGAGTCCAAAGAGGTTTGAGTCTGAGTCAAGACGGAGTCCAGGACAGAAAAAAAGGTCTTATGCATGACAGTATTAAGACAATTAATTTGGGTTATTTGTTGATATAAAAGCAAAAACTGTGTCAGAACAACTAGGATTTATGAGTACAGACATTCCTCTTGATATCTAATGGTGATAACTCATAATAGCTACATAGACACTACTGCTACAGTAGGTACTAGTACTGAGCATTAGAACTGCTGCAGTAGTACTAGTACAGAGCATTAGAACTGCTACAGTAGTACTAGTACTGAGCATTAGAACTGATACAGTAGTACTAGTACTGAGCATTAGAACTGATACTACTACAGTAGGTATTAGTACTGAGTATTAGAACTGAAACTACTACAGTAGGTGCTAGTACTGAGCAGGTACTAGTACCAAGCATTCAAACTGATACTACTACAGTAGGTACCAGTACTGAGCATTAGAACTGA
Source organism: Etheostoma cragini (assembly GCF_013103735.1). Classification (NCBI taxonomy): domain Eukaryota; kingdom Metazoa; phylum Chordata; class Actinopteri; order Perciformes; family Percidae; genus Etheostoma; species Etheostoma cragini. Next base: position 1,052,757 of record NC_048410.1, read on the forward strand.
TACTACTACAGTAGGTACTAGTACAGAGCATCAGAACTGATACTACTACAGTAGGTACTAGTACTGAGCATTAGAACTGCTGCAGTAGTACTAGTACAGAGCATTAGAACTGCTACAGTAGTACTAGTACTGAGCATTAGAACTGATACAGTAGTACTAGTACTGAGCATTAGAACTGATACTACTACAGTAGGTATTAGTACTGAGTATTAGAACTGAAACTACTACAGTAGGTGCTAGTACTGAGCAGGTACTAGTACCAAGCATTCAAACTGATACTACTACAGTAGGTACTAGTACTGAGCATCAGAACTGATACTACTACAGTAGGTACTAGTACAGAGCATCAGAACTGATACTACTACAGTAGGTACTAGTACTGAGCA
>NC_048410.1:1053242-1058693 GCF_013103735.1 Etheostoma cragini
AACTGATACTACTACAGTAGGTACTAGTACAGAGCATCAGAACTGATACTACTACAGTAGGTACTAGTACTGAGCATTTGAGCAACTAAATGACAACATAGCTTCACTCCAGATGTAGTGTAGAAATGGAGTGACCAGTATTACAGAGTGTATCCCTATGGTTGGTTTATGGCTTCCCTAAAACATTTTGTATTCTATTGTTATTTGGACGCGGGTTAATAGGTAATACATGTATTTATACATATATAAATACATGTATTAATACATGTATTTTCAGAAAATATTAAAGTTTTGGTTAAACAAAGACAAATTGCAGAATTTTTAAATAAATTCATCAGGAAGAAGTTGTTTAGTACACAGACACACACACACACACACACACACACAGACAGCTGGCTCGGCAACGTTAGCTAATGTCCGCTAGCATACAAATGGGCTAACTATAGCCAGTTAGCTTTTTTATAACGTAACAAAAACCCACCCATCTTGTAGGAGCAAAGGTTATTTCATGCAATAAAATGATGGCTCAAAAGGAGCACTAACACTACAGGTCTTATGTTGACAACGTGGACGCAGATATAGTAAACTCCAAAGGCAACCGTAATATTTACCTAGTAAGCTAGGCTAACGTTGGTGTGCTAACGTTAGCAAACATTGGCATAGCGTTAGCTAGCTGTCTAAACTTGTAAAAAGCCAAACAATATCCCCACCTGAACTGTGTTTAACTTTCCCTCCAAAATTATCATCAACATAATAAAGCCACCTGGACAGACATTTGGCAAGACCAGTGGCCGAGTCCGAGACAAGTCTGAGTCCAAATACTACCAAGTCCGAGTCCATAGAAAAATGGTCTCGGGTCCGGACTCGAATCCAGTCTTGGACTCGAGTACTACAGCCCTACTATGAATGAACACGTGGAATTATGTACTTAACAAAAAGCAAATCAGCTTCACAACTGATGGTCCCAACCCCATTAATAAGGCAATAAATTCCACTAATGAACCCTGACAAGGCCCACCTGTGAAGGGAAACCATTTCAGGGACTACCTCGTGAAGCTCACTGAGAGAACACCAAGGGTTTGCAGCACTATCAAAAAAGCAAAAAGGGGGGGGGGGGGGGTTCTTAAACTGTCTGACAGCAAGTCAAAATCCTAACAATCATGAGATAGATGTGTTGTTTTTATTAAATCAACTTGTATGTAAATTCAAACAACATTATATGAATTGTCTGTTTTTGGTGTTGTCAGACCGTTTTGCAACGCTGCCTCCAGTTTACGCCACAAATGATCAGCGTGATGTTTGAAGGAAATACGGAGGAATAAAGTTCACAGTAACTGTCCACTGACGAGACGGATCGATGCTTCAGGCAGACATTGATTCCATGATGTCTCAGCATGACTGATTTACTTTATTTTAAATAGGAAGCGAAACGGAAGAAAATAAGAAAGTTTCCATTATTTTGTGTTAAATATTTTATCAATGCAGCTCTTTCTGAGTTTTAAGTGAGATCAACACACCTAATGAAACCTGAGGAGTGTTTAACAGTGATGTAATTTACATCCATCAGGTCCTCGTGGTCCTGGTATTATACAGATTAAATGTTTCGGTATTAAGAGACAGAAATATCCATGATCACAATGAGCCCTAAGAGAACAGGCTACACAACATTACTTAGTGCCTGTCAAGTATTATCAACTTTAAAAACAGTTACAAAGAAACTGTTTTATCTTGCAGACATATTTAAATGTTTAAAAATGAGCAAACATAATAAAAATACTCACCAACAACAAGCTTAATGTAGAAAGTTTGACGTGGCTGAAGACGAGGAAAATAACAGCTGTAGACTCCACTGTCAGATATCTTTGTATTTCTGATGGTTATGGAGGCGTTGCCGTGTTTCAGTTCATCTTGGAAATGAGAGACTCGACCTTTGAACTCTTCACTCTGACGTCTGTTATCGATGCCTTTGTCATACAGGAACACTTCCTTCTGACCTTCATCTTTCTGAGGAGCTTTCCTCCAGACAAACACATTCAACTCGATGTCCTCCTTGGTGCTGAGAGAGCAGGGTAACACAACATCAGCCCCTCTCTCCACATTGATGACTGCTGGCCCTGGAAGATAAAATCATGAAGGTTTAGTTTACAGGCATAAAAAAGAAGTGCTGAATTTTTTTTAAACTATATTTATGTATATGTATATGCATATATTTATATATATATATATGTATATATGTGTATATATGATGACATTTTATTATGTATTTTACACACTGCTGTGCAGTAATTTCACATAAAAACCTGTCATGTTTCCAGTGTCTTGAATGTGAGAGTTTATCTGCATTGAGTATGTTAACTTTAACATTAAGTACCTTTTATTTTACTTTTACTTGAGTAACATTTTCAATACAGGACTGACACAGTGTGGTATTAGTACTTTTACTAAAGTATCTGAACACTGGTATGTTGTATGGATCAACTGATTCTGATGTTGTCTGGGACGTCCTCCTGATGAAAAATATTTCCTCATTCAGAGTTGTGATGAAGAGTTTTTAAGGAAGTGGAATCACTTGAAAAAGACATAAATCTTCTCTCCTCACATAAATAACTCTCCTGTAGAAACAAACCTAAATAACTGGGGTGGAAGTTAACTAAACACATGTAGTACTGTAGGTCTATTTAAAGCCCATGTTGCAGGTTTAATTTTCCAACGAATTTGATTGATTTGGTTGTAGGTAATAAACATTCAAACTGTTATCCACTGTATATGATATTGATAGGTATCACAAAACAGAAAATAACACGAAAAAGTAGGTCATATTTTACAGTTTTTCCTTTCCCCCACAATGCATTGCATGACGTCAGAGGAGGGAGACAATGGGCGTTTCTCAATCTGTGTTCTTCTATGGACTTGTGTCCTTGTGTCCTTGTGAAACGTCATGTTTAGTGGCCGAAGTACTGACCCAATACACAAGTTAGCATTTCGCCAAGAACCGTTAAAATCCCCGGATGTGATCTCGACACGCCCATTTTACCGAGGATAAATCGGATGGTGACTTGTGTGAACTTGGCCGGACCGGTATCCCAGCATTCAATTCGGGTGTAAAGTGCGTATGGTTTCCGGTACACAGATTTTCACAATTTACGTCTATTATTAAATCAATAAATTCATTTTTAAGATGTTTTAAGGCAAGAAATCAGCTGTGTAGATTTTGAATATCGGCAGTTCAACGAAAATTGATGGTGAATTAAAAAAGCCTTCGGAGTTTGAAAGCTCCGCAAACCCCGGCGGCGGGAGCTTGCTACACCAGCCGGGAATGACTCTCGCCAGCCGGTCAGTCAGTCAGCTCACAGACCACTCTGGCCCCACATTTAGACAGACCACTGCAGCATCAACAATGGAAGAGGAAAGCCAGGTCCACAATTGTAAGATATTTAAAACAATTTTTTACCGCTGTTGTTATAGAGGATGTAGCCTATATATATCCCGTCCTCCTCTGTCCTCCTCATCCTGGCTCTCGTCACTCGCAGGCTCCACATCTGCCTCTCGGTAAAGTATACCGACGGCAGTGGCTAAATTTACCCAGTCCATCTATAATTTTAATACCTATTTAACGTTTTATTAGTGCTTTCAATTAAAAGTGAATCCCGAACAATGTTACGAGTTTTTTTTCCCCGCCGTTGTGCCGTTATGAATAAAGTTATTGGCCCGTGACACTTAATAGCACTTTAAATGAATTCGTAACAAAACAACAAAGGCGGTGTGAAAGGTGACCGTCCATGTTTTATTATGAATATACACATTAAAGCTAACCATAAAGTGGCAAGCGCCCGTGCTGTGGGTGTTGCGCAATAAGAACGCTTCGTCTCAAAACTGTCAACAGCGTGTTGTCTGCTTCTGAACTCGCGAGTACAGTCTTCCAGGTACAACTAGCAAGTACGGTCTCCCCAAGAACACAAGTCCGTTCTTTGCTTACTTGGTATTGAGAAACGGCCAATAGATCAGCCCACTTAGAGATACCATTAAGAGTGACGAGAGAGATAGAAGACAACAGTGTAAGAGAGTGTTTAGTAGCCGATTATAGATAAGCAGATTATAGATAATACATCGATTTATATACATAGATAGCCTAGATATATAGATAGACATATAGATAGATAGACAGTATTGATAGATAGATATATTTAGAGAGAGCGAGATAGATAGCTATAGCTAGCATACCGGGCTAGCTAGCTAGTTATAGGTTAGCTAGATAGATTGAGCATGGTGAACTACTGTGTTTGTGCTGGGTGTAAAAACTCTACCCAAACAGGACACAGGGTCCATGGCTTCCCTACGAAGGACAAGGCAGTCCTCAGACAGTGGGTACAATTTGTCCGTGTTAGGCGGGCAAATTTTTCAAAGACGGCCGTAACCAAGAACACAAAGATCTGCAGCGCGCATTTCAGGGAGGAGGATTACGATACGGGGGATGTCAGTATGGTTTCTCTCGGGTTGAAGAGCCGGGCACGGCTTATTCCGACCGCCGTTCCGTCTGTGCACACGCACATCTCTGCTTGCCCTGCCCCGAGACCGAGAAGCACCATGATCGGTGCTGCCCGCCGAAAAAGAGAGCTGGCTACGGTAAGCCTCATGCTGATGTTAACAATCTAGCTGTGTGATTATTACGGTTCTCTTTCATATGTATTTAAACGTGACCGTGTCGCTGACCCATTTAAATTTCTTTTCGCTAGATGTTGACAGATGCCTCACAGCAGGAGACCAGTGGAGAGGACCCTTTTCCCTCCTCCACGTGTGACACCGGGACACAATGTAATTTGAAGCCCCTTGTAAGCTCTCACGGTAAATATGCTGTCTAAAACATACGTTGACAAATGCTATGCATGCAGTACATTTCCATACAGATCGAAGAAATTAATACATACAGCCTAGCTACACCAAAACACAATCAGTTAGATTTGCCATATGATTGTCACATGTTTGGGTGTGTTTACTGCCTCTGCCACAGCTGTGCAGGTGATCCTGAAGCCCATGGTCAGTGTGGGGACCCAGACAGCTTTATGGATGAAAACTTCCACCCCCCTCACTAGTCCTGAACACAGTGAAGAAGAAGATGATCGGTCTGTGCAAATACGTTTTATTTATTACTGTTATTATTTTAAATAATTATATTTTTTATACTTAATGTATATTTTTGACATTTCTATTAATGTGTTTTGTGTTCTGTTAATTGTTTCTGTTGAGCTGCTTTAGCACAGGAATTTTCAACACTGTGGGATTGATAAAGTCTAATCTAATCTAAGTCTTATCTTATTTTATCTGTTATGGGGGCGTGTGAGGATTGGACCCAAATGCAGTGAGGAGGAGGCAGGGAGGAGTAGAAACACAAATGGTTTTATTGTCCAAAACAACGTAAGCCTCGATGGAACGAATATCCAAAATCCAAGGAGG
>NC_048410.1:1058793-1061829 GCF_013103735.1 Etheostoma cragini
GATCTCTAGTACGCCCCCCCGTGGGCTTTCTCGTATCCCTCGTGTGCCTCTCTGTAGGCTTTCTTGTATTCCTCGTGCGACCTCTAGCGGGCTTTTCCGTGCGCCCTCCCGTGGGCTTCTTTGCGTCCCTCTTTGTAGGCTTCCTTGTGTTCCTCGTGCTCCTCGTGCGCCCTCTAGCGGGCTTTTCCGTGGGCTACGTCTGGCGCCCTCTCGTGGGCACTCTTGTACATCCCCTCGCGCCTCTTAACACCCTTACTCACTGTTTCTCTGTGTATTTCTCCCTTTTTCTGTTTGTCTCTCTTTTGTCCCCGGGTCAGTGTCTCCCCTGCTTTGTATGGTGAGAACTTATGAGACCATGAAAGTTGTTTCAGGAATGTGAATGTCGTTCTTCTTCTTTTAAGTCTAGTGTAGTTAGCTTCTAAATCCAGAGAGCCTCGGTTGGTTGGTTTATGCGTGTTGTTAGGGGGAGATAATGGTAAACATATGTATGTATGTGTATCATGCTCTCTTCATTTATCTGTTTGTATGCCCTGTACAGGCTCTACAACTCTAGCAATTACATTGTTACTGTGTGTATGTATATATGTATATGTATGTATATATATGTGTATATATGTATATATGTGTATGTATGTGTATGTATGTGTGTGTATATGTGTATATGTGTATATGTATATATATATATATATGTGTATGTGTATGTATGTGTATATGTATGTATATATATATGTATATGTGTGTGTGTGTGTGGATATGTGTGTATATATGTATATACATATAACCGGGATCCTGTATGTTTACATATGCATCTACATGAGTTGTTAGGTCTTAAGCTCCTGTCGTTCTTTACAGTGTTTGCTGTCAGCCAACTCTTGATGTTTTGCCTTTTTGTTTTGTTTTTCGTACCTTTTGTGTTGTAGCTAAACCATCATCATTCTTCTAGCTTCTCTGATGGCACTCTGCTCTCCGTCCCCCACCTGTCTCGTTTTTTTTTTCTGTCCCTGTGTTAGTATCTCCCTCATTTTGTCCCTTAGTCTTGTCCCTCTCTTTGGTCTAGTCACGTCTCATTCTGTCCCCTCTTTTTTGCTCCCTGTCTGCCTGTCTCCTCTGTATCTCCCGGTCCGTCTTCCTTCTGGTTGCCTGGTCTCATTGTTGTTGTATTTTACCTCCCTGCGTTTTTCTCTTTCCCTTTGTTGTTAGTCTGACCCTCCACGTTCCTCTCTCAGTCCTTTGCCTGTCTCGCTCTCTTTCGATTCCGTTATCTGTCTCTTTGCCTCCCTCTCCGTTCACCTGGTCTTTCTGTGTTCACCTCGCTCTGTCCCTCTGGCTTCCTTCGTTCCTCTTTGTTTGTGTGGGTGTCCTGTGTGTTTTTTGCCCTTCGCTCTATGCTGCGCTGTTCCTATCCCCACTTGATTATCTGCTCCCTTTCTCTGTCCCACTCCTCTAATCCCTCGTTGGTGTCTGTCCTCGCCGCGTCTCTGTCGCTTTCTCTTTTGTTCCCTGTGTCTGTCTTGTTCTCTTTGCCCCTTTCTCTCCCTCTGTTTGTTTGTGTATCTCGCCCTGTCTCTCTGTGTCTCTCTCACTCTCTCTGTGTCTCTGTCTCTCTCTCTGTCTCTTGCTCTCTGTGTCCCTCTCTGTCTATGTCATTGTGTCTCGCTCTGTGTCCCTCTGTCTCTCTCTCCGGGTCTGTCTCTCTCTCTGTCTCTCCCCATCTCCCCGTCTCTCTCTGGCTCTCTCTTTCTGTACCTGCCCCTAGTCCCTCGTCAACGCTCTTTCTCTGTTCCTCTCCTCCTATTCCTCTCTTATCTCCGTCCCTGCCTCATCCCGATTACTCGTCTCGGTGGCCCTGTCTCTCGTGTTTTCTGGGTCCGATGGTCTTGTCCTCTGTATCGCTCTTTCGCTTTGTTCTGTCCGTTATCTGTCTTCTCTGTTTGTTGTCTCTATGTCTGTCCCTCTTGCTCTTTCTGTTGGTTGTCTCTCTCCCGGTCGGTTTTGCTCTCCGTCCTGGTGTATTTTCCCCTCTGTCTTTTTCGTTCCTGGTGTCTGTCTGTCTTGTCCTTTGTGTCTCTCTTTCACTTTGTTATGTTTGCTTTGTCTCTCGCTCTGTCGCTCTCTCTCTTTCTACGAATGCGTCTCTGCCTCTCCCTTGTTCTACCTTTTTCTCTTCCTCTGTCTGTCTTACTCTCTGTGCCTTTCCCGCTACGTACCCTGCTCGCCCTCTCCCTGTGTCCCTACCCTTAGCCCCTCCTTGGTCTTTTCTCCCCTGGTCCCTCGCTCGCCACCTGTCTCCAACCATTTTTCTGGACATCTTCGGGCCCTTCGTCCTTGTGCCTTCGGTCAGCGCTCTTTCGTCAACCCTCCTCCTCGTTCGTCCCATTACCTTCCCTCTTTTCGTCTGGTCCCCTCATTCGTCTCGTCTTTTCTTGCCGTTTCGCCTTGTTTTCTCGTTTCCTTGTCCTCTTTTCCGTTGTCTTTTTGCCTTCTTGTTGTCTCACTTTTCGTTTCTCCGCTTGGGTTCCTTGCCTGTCTCCTTGTCCCTTTCATGTAGTCCTGTTTGTCTGGTCTTTTCCCCCGACCTCCCTTGTCACCTTGCCTCCTTCACTTCCTCGCATCCTAGTCTCTTTTGTCTCGGCTCCTTTCCTTCCCAGTCCCTCTCTCGCTCCCTCCTTCTCGGTCCCTCTCTCCATCCCAGTCCCTCTCTCGCTCTCTCCTTCCCAGTCCCTCTCTCGTTCCTTCCTTCTCGGTCCCTCTCTCCATCCCAGTCCCTCTCTCGCTCCCTCATTCCTTCCTCTTCGGTCCTGCTCCTGTCTCCCCTTCAATCCCTTGTTGTGCCTCTTCCTTGTTCCCGGTTCTGGCTTCCTTTGTCCGTGCCCCCCTATGCCCTTGTCCCCTGTGCTCAGGGTTTTCTTCTGTCCCTTGGTTTCTCCGTCCCTTGGCCCCCTCTTTTCCGGTGTCTTTCGCCCTTCCTGGGTTGTTTTTAGTTCTCTTTTGGGTTTTTGTTTGGGGTTTTTGACATCTGGTATCTGTCTTTGGGGG
>NC_048410.1:1061929-1063599 GCF_013103735.1 Etheostoma cragini
TAGGGAGAAAACCGGGACGACAACACAGGGAAGGCCAAACCGGAAAATAACCCCAAACAAAAACCCCAACCCACAACATTTATCTGTCCTTAGTGATTCATCATGGGTTCCAGAAGACCAGATGTCTGAGGAGGATGAGGAGGAATTGTGTGAGGAGGAGCCTTCTCAAACGTGTGAACCCCACCAAAAGTGAGATCATTTAAAACCAACGTATACCAACTTTGAATTTTAATTTTTGTGTATCTGTGGTAGTTTGATTGACCCCCCCCTTTTTGTTGTAGTGGCATTGATAAATTGATCGTTTGCAAAGAGGAGCTCATGGCCCTGTTTGCCATTTGTCCGTCCTGTTGTGAGAAGTCTGAGAGTAGAATCATTCAGCAGAGAGGAACATTCATAAAAATAGAGCAGGTAGGGTTTTGTTTACACAGCATGCAAGTGATCAGTGGTTGACACAGGCCACAATCATGTGTTTCCATTAAAAACTATATTGAATCCTGATGTACTGTTGATTACTTATTTCCTTCTTACTTACTGTAATTTTTTTTCACAAATCTAGGTCTGTGCATCGTGTAGCTACCAGTGTTTCTGGCAAAACCAGCCACTCCTACACAGGAATATGCCAGCCTGCAACCTCCTTTTAAGTGGGGGCATTCATTTCACTGGATGTATGGCCTCCCAGACGCTACGGATGATGACCCTGTTTGGCCTTCAGTGCATCAGCGCGAGCACCTACTTTAGGCATCAGCGCCATTACACCATCCCTGTCATCATTCAGGCCTGGCAGAAAGATCAGGCCAATAATTTGAATGACCTCAGGGCAATGGATGGAGGCCTAGTTGTTGCTAGTGACTGCAGGTAAAGCTGAATTTGTTTCTGTGACATGGCATTACTTCATTTTACATACAGGAATTTTACAACTTTATACATCTAATTGGCTCATCTCAAAATCAAGGGCTGCAACACGCCTCTATTTGCATGATGGGGCTTTAGTTGGTATCTGCAGATGGCATGGTGGATGGTCTTTACAGGCACTGGTTATTAAAAACTTGAAACATAATTCAAATTTTTTAATTATTCCCAGGTCAGATTCTCCAGGGCACTGCGCAAAGTACGGCTCGTACACTTTGATAGAGGAGAGAGTGAACAAGGTGGTGGATGTTCAGCTTGTTCAAGTAAGCCTGATATAATTAGGCAAAGAAATTTACTCTGTTCAATTTGGTAAATGGACAGTACGACACTATTATGTTGTGTTGCAGAGCTCAGAGGTACCCAACAGCTCTTGGTGTGAGATTGAGGGACTGAAACGCAGCATTGGCTTACTGAGGAGGCATGACCTGCATGTGTCAACCCTCATCACAGACAGACATCGCCAGGTAAATACAATAAAGATGTAGAATGTAGATTTATGAATTGCACTGAGGCTGGACGTTTTTGCTTTTGCTAATGTACTGAGGGCCAGACAGTGCAAGCATCCGCAAAGTTTGCTTTCTACTCTTTAGGTTGCCAAATGGGTGAGAGAATAGCTGTGCCCTGAGGGAACACAGCATTATTTTGATGTCTGGCACATTGGGAAAAGTATGTATCCATTGTTGGAACTAGGGATGAGCGAGTACAGCATTATCTGTATCTGTTTACCACATGAATTATCTGTATCCGGATCCGTACTCGGA
>NC_048410.1:1063699-1070831 GCF_013103735.1 Etheostoma cragini
TATGAAACTTGTACTCGGCAAAAGTGCTTTATCCGTACCGGATACTCGTTTTAGCCGAGTATTCGGCTCATCCCTAGTTGGAACCTTTTTAACCTGTTCAGTAACACTTGAAAATATATGTTTTTCTCGCCTAAATTTTTACCCTTAAAAAAGTGCTGCAGTTTCCACATGCTTTGGCCCTCTGGGATGACCCTGAGGTCATTGGGAAGTTAACACTCTCAACTTGTTGTTTCTAGTGGCAGTGTGACACTAGGCCTTACTGACACAGAGCTAAACAGGTTAGAACACAGAATTTCTATTTCCGTCCAAGTAAATCATCTGAAAAATTAATAAAAAGCACTACTGTAAGCATATCATATGGGCTATATACTAAAATAGTACCCTGGCCACATGTCTCAACTCAGAACAGAAAAAATCCAGAAAAGAAAAGACTTATAAAATGGATTTTATATGAATGTATTTCTACAGATATGTCTGTGCGTTTGTCTTATTTCTTATTTCTAAAAAAGCCAAAAAAGTGCTAAATACAAAACTTCTGAAATACAAAAACACATCCACATCACTCACAGATATGTCTGAAAGAAGTACATACATAGATTTATAGAAATAAGTAATCATAATTTTATGAAATGGTGAAATGCCATCAGAAGGCCATATTTTTGCCTTCAGACAGCTGTAAGAGACCACAGGAATAGTTTTTGTTGGCCATGTTTAATATCAATCAACTCGTCTTCTTATTGGCTACACAGGGATGCCAGTTTTATGACCTTATCTTCTAATTCGTGGTCTCCACTGTCAATCTTTCCCACGTGGGCCCAATGGGGCGTGTGAGATTTCATTGGCTTAGCTTGGGGGTATCTTGAGATAGACTGATGCTATTGGCTGGGAACAACGTTCATTGCAAACTGCACAAGCCAGAGAATGTAACGGTGTATTTGGTTTCTCTGTAGCGTGCACACGGGAAAAGATACACACAATAGAAACCAAGAAATGATGCACATCTAGATTTCTCTATGTCAAAACTTGGGCTGAAACTACAAGATTGTGAAGGGACCAGATAATTATGGATTACAAGGCTTGGATATTCTAATACCTTAGGGTGTTTTCGATGCAGGAAACTAAGGTTTTTGGCGATCTTTTACCGCTGTGATTAAAGACACGAGGAGACAGGTAGGAAACACACACTCGATTACACTCAAATCTTTCTGTCTTTCTTTACTTCAGAACATGATTATCACCGTTGTGAATCACCTTATTGCTTCGTGTGTGGGCTCGATGGAATCAGGAGACTTTAAGCTTTCAAATGATGTATGGCATGAGCGTGTTTATGACGGTTTAATGCTTACAATTTATGAAAGAAGTCAGCACTTCCGAAAAATGGCGAGTTTATTTCCCGTGGACGGGAAATGTTCGTCCAAGAGGTTAAGCAGTTTTTGTTAAGGCATTTCAATTAATAACCTTTGTTGTAAACCAGGTCTGGGGAAGGCTTTGGATACTGCCTCAAAAGACAGACAGTGTGACCAACTACTGTTGTGGAGGCCAGCCATTGTCAACCACCTGTACTGGACTGCAGCCTCAACCCCAGATGGCAACCCAGCTGTGATGGAAGCCAAATGGAGAAGCTTAATCAATCATGTTCAGGACATCCATGAGCATGACACCCCTGCCTTCTCCAGTTGCGCTCATCCCCCTCTGGAGGGGGATCAACGCAATAAAGAGTGGCTGGAACCAGGTACAGTACACAGTATGGCGAGAAGAGTGAGATTAGCTACAGTAAAACAACATAATAATTAAAAAAAATAGGATTCTAATAGTGCTGTATTTTCCAAACTATAAGTTACATGTTATTTAATACTGTAAAACACATTACTATGTACAGCCGCAAAATCGGTCTATTTGTATGTCTGTGTTCCTAATTATCTTGGTCTATGCAGGCTCAACGGGAGCGGTGAAGCTGGAAAGTCTTGTCACAAAGACTTCCTTACTTAAGGATGTTAGACAGCTCTCTCCACAGCACCAGACATTCGCCCTCGAAGCCTTCCACTCCCTCATCCTGCACTTAGCACCCAAACACACTGGGTTTTCATACCTGGGCATGTATAGTAGGTCAGTGCTATGCATTTTATCTATGTGCTATGTATTTTATCATAAAAACACAAGATTTTTTCTAAGGTGTTCTCAAATTTGTTATTCTGTAGGCTTCTCTTAGCGGCGTTGCATTACAACTTTAATGCACACAGAGAGACAGCGCGAAGAATTGATGGAAGCAAGAAGTATTGTGTGCGCTATCCACGGTTCAGAAAAGGTGCCTACATAGTGCAACCCATCAAACAGAAGGCCTCATACGGTAAGCAGTGTCATGAAGTTCTATCATATTTTCACATGGCGCATGGGACATCTGTGATGAGTGACAGTGACCTTTATACAGTATTTTATCATTATGTCTGCAGGATATGCAATGTCATTGATCAAGGCCCTTCAGGAGAGCTACAAAAACTCACCCGTTGCTCTTCAAGAGGTCAGCGCCAATCTGTCAGCCTGTGCACCTGTCCCCATCGCCAAATCATTCCAACAAATTCACAAGGAGGAGGCTGTCAGCCTCTATCTAGACCAGCAGTCACGCTATAAGAAATCTAATTAGAATTTTTTTTTTCCCAGACAGGTCCAATCATTTAGTTGTGAGTATTTGTTTTAATTGTAGTAATTCTATCCCTTCCTTATTTCATTTGGTGGTGGTTTTCTGCATGCTGCATGTTCTTTTTCTTTTTATATACTTTATTTGCATGAAATCATTCCTTTTTTTGTCTTTGTAAATACTAGGGCTGGGTGTGTGTGTAATGTGTATGCACGCGCAGAGAGAGTGAGACGGTATGTCTTCTGTAGTATGATTGTTAACAAATTTAACATTTCAGCAGAGGTCCTCATTTCCATACAGGTTTTTGTGGCTTGACCATGCATAGATTTGAGCTTCTTTTACCAATCAATATTGGCATGGGGTTCTGCATGCTGCATGTCTTGGGCTGTGTCTGTGTGCTGTGGTTCTTTTATTTTTGTTTGCATGAAATTTAATTCAACCTAATTTACCAGTAATTGTACCTGGTGGTGCCTTGTCTACTGGTATTCTGATTTTCACACAGGAGTAACTAATAAACAGTTTTAATTGGAATTCATGTGTTCTGTGTATTGTATTATATTTTAAGGGCTGTTGAGCAATCACAACAGAACAAGCATGACTAAATAATTAATTTTATTCATGTTGTACATGCCAATATGTTCTTTAACTTTCATCCAAACAAGGCCATTGAAAACCATGATAGGTCTCATTATCACTGTGAAATTGTTGCCTGATGGCTGAAACCAGACAAGAGGGTAGAGGCTTCCTGATATGCCTGCCAAGAACTCCATATGCCCAGCGTATAGCCTGCCTGTATGCAGTGTATCGGTATTGCCTAGGGATAAGTATGTTGGAAACTTCCTTTTATTTCTGTTTTTCATGTTTATTGTCTATGCTACACATATCTAGTCACTTATAATTTTTTAAGTTGGTTCATAGGACTCAGTGTAAAAATAATGCAAGGAAACAATTAACATACTCATGCGTGCTGGCTTGAAGGGGACCATGATCCTGCCTGAAATGTGTGTAAGCAATCTTCAGTACAAACGGATTCAGGCAGCATGCCTCAAATCCTGGATGCTGTGTGAGGCATGTTAAATCTGCTGGTGGGGGGGTGAGCTCCTCGACCAGCGACCAAAACGCACCCACTTCCCTACAGCACAAGCTCTCCACTGCAGTTTCCATGGGACGGCACTGCCCACACAAGCACCTGCCAAACACAGCGACACAGACTAGCGGACAGTTTCACCGGCGGAAGAGGTAAACGCTTAGAAATAAACACTAGGAAAATATGTTGTTACTGGAGCCAGTAGGCTGCCATCAAAACGTGTACTATGTTATCAGAAATGCGTTTACAACGCGGGGTGAAAGATTTAATTAGGGATCATTTTCAGCTGGGACTGGCAAGTTAGTCCAAAGCTAGCATGATGCCTTCTATTTCTAGATAACTTTACCAGTAGTTATCTGAACTAATGACTTGATCACTGTCACTCGATATAAAGAAAACGTTGACTTTCACTCGGTGCTATTCACTGTCAGTAAAAAAAAAAGAAGAAAAAAAAAGTTATTGTATGCACTGCTGTACGTAGACTAGCTAACGCTAGCTATCTCCAGCAACTCACCAGGACATTTCACCAACTCTCCACTCATTCTCCTCGGACCACGTATTTAATTGGATGGCCATCGGTCCTCGGAAATTCTTCATTTGCCCTCTCACGTCTCACAGGTTCAAAATTATATGGCTGCGGGTCATCGCACAGGTTATTAGTGGTTCTTTCCACCTCTTCCTCACCCCATTCAGTTGCCATACTTTTAGTGCTAGATTGAGGCTTCTCTCCCTTCCGTGACTTCATCATCAAATTGCGATAAAAAAGCCAGCTAACACCAAAAACTACCAAAAACAGGCATTTAACACTATTTGGAGATATTTTTAAACATGATACAGATATCTTGAGTACTGTATGTACCCATACTCAAAAGTGGTGGTTAACTTGCAACATGGGCTTTAAGTACAAAATGGAGGTAGGCCTACTTCTCTTTTCCTGCCTCTTTCTACTTCTACTCTGCTACATCTCAGAGACCATTAAACTAAAAAATTGAGTTTTTGTTTTTAGTTGTAATACTTTAAGTAGTATTATAAGTAAATGTTAAAATACTAAAAGTAAGTCTTTCAAAACTAAAGATTTGACTGCATTGCCTATTTGAACTTTTGCTTTAAGTAGTCTACCTTTTCTTTCACAAACCCCAACTTGGGGTTTCCGGTTTCCTCCCGCCCATAAACTGACGGAACGCCAAACTGTGAAGAACTTAGATATACAACAATATGGTTCTGCCTGTGTGTTATTGACGCTAATATGGAGTAGGCCTATATTAGTCCACATAGAGCCTTCTGGTGATCTTTATCTTATGACGAGACAACACCCGGTCCGTCTCTCACTCGTCTTTATATATCACAAAGTTAGTCCTTCTTACCGTTTTTATCACAAAGTGTTTTCCCGGTCAAACACAGAAGACACAAACACAGCAGATCCACTAGATGATTCATATTTGTCGATTAATTACTGGAACAAAGACGGAGCTCTTCTTAAAAGAAATGGCGACCCGTTATTCAGGTTTTTACTTTCGGTTTCAGCCTCCAACCCTCCTCGGAGCTCGTTCCTGCCCAGCAGCAGCAGCGGGGGGAGGTGAGGCTCTGCCGCCATCTTGTGTCGTCTTACTGGAGTTACTCCTGTCCAGTGTTGCCAAGTCCGCTTGTTATAAGCGACTTTGGGCTTGTTTTTCGGGTCGCGGTTTTTTGGGGCTTGTTACTAAAGTGTAGTTGCTTATTTGGGCTTGTTCCCAGCTCTATATTAGGTTGTCAAGCAGATATTATCAAGATGTTATTTAACGGAGGAGTTTGTCTTGCCTGTTCCCTTGGTCCCGCCCCTTTCCCCATACACACTGGAGACAGCAGCGTTATGTCCCGCCCACTTCCTGCTTTTTATTGGCTCTGACCGAAATGGCAACGAGTACCAGCCAATCAGAGGCAGAGCAGGGCAGTCTGTTTTTTTTCTGGTTAGGTAAATGCGCGAGTAGCGACCATTGACTGTATATCATTGATTAATATTAACGGGCTATGGTAGCCACTGATAGTGACTGGTCCGTAGGAGTTTTTGGAGGAATAAATGCCCGGGATAAAGTGGGTGAAATACGGGAAGAAGTATAACAAAGACTGGGAGAAAGAGAATGGAGGAAAAGAATGGATTCATGGGAACAACTCAAAATCAAAATAAGTGTAAAAAGTCTATATGTGATATCCCATCAGTTTTCTAATGTTAAATAATGTTAAAAGGTGGTTTAACTCCCTCCTGTGGTCATTGCCCTGAAGCTCAGGGGGAGAAAATAAATAAACTGTACCATGTGTGTTACCAATCTTTCCACACGGAGTGTAAAACCGTGCACACAGTTTATTTTTATTTTCCAGGATCTTCGGGGGGCTCCGTAAAAAAAGTCGCTTGTTTTGGGCTTGTTTTCACAGGCCTGGTTGCGTATTTGTCACACGAGATCTGGCAACACTGTCCTGATGATTCAAAACTGAATTTCCAGAGACTGTTTTTGGAAGTTGGTCTGTTTTAAGATCCATATATTGGATGGACCTTAAAACAGACCAACTTCCAAAAAGTTTTTACGTTCCTGTTTATTAATTTATTCTGCGTTATTAATAGTTATTAATATATCATAGAGCCTATCCAGGACAGTTACTCACCTGTCACCTGTCCTGCACTTTAAATTATTCCTTTGTTATGGATTGATTGTTCTGTCTGAATTTTTGTTCTTTGCTCCTTTTTAGAAATGATACTGTACTGTTCTCCCTGTGTGTTATGCACGTCCAGTACGTTGACACAGTTTAACAGAAAGAAAAACTCAAATTCACGAGCCAGGACGATGAGCGCCTTGCTCCTTTTATTAGCTTCAGGCAGCTGAAAGTGACGAGTAAAAACTTAAAGAAAGACAAGGAGAGTCTCTTGTACAGCAAGTAGCTATCCTACTAAACTATCTTTAACTATCCAACACATGAATAATGTGCTAACTGCCCATTCACACATTATAAAGCTGCATTAACATCAGAACAGCTAATACTAAAACTTACAGCCAATGCTGTCGTTGGCGTGGGAAAAATCATTAAAAAGTCAAAATCGGCGGCCATGTTTCCTCCAGCCTAGTTCTTCTTCTACTATGTAAACACGTCGCGGGTCATGCATTTCAAATTAAAGGTCCCTGTAAACTATTCCCGCATATACTTCACTACATATAATAGAAGACATGTAATTAACTGGTAGCCTATAGAAACATTTTTAATAAAAATAATTCGTAATAAATATGAGGAAAGAACATACTGTAAGTAGTTCAGATGTGCATCCCATAACTTCAGCCACTGCTTCTTAATTTTGTTCTCAATGAAATGGTTGGTTTGGAAAGGGAGAGAGAGAGAGAGAGAGAGAGAGAGAGAGAGAGAGAGAGAGAGAGAGAGAGAGAGAG
>NC_048410.1:1070857-1076132 GCF_013103735.1 Etheostoma cragini
GAAAGAGAGAGAGAGAGAGAGATAGAGAGAGAGAAAGAGAGAGCGAGAGAGAGAGATAGAGAGAGAGAAAGAGAGAGAGAGAGAGAGAGCGAGAGAGAGAGATAGAGAGAGAGAAAGAGAGAGAGAAAGAGAGAGCGAGAGAGAAAATTTCCGAATTTCAAAGATTTCACACAATAAAGAGAAATGTTGGATTCAGGACAACAGATGGCGCCACATTACTGAAAAAGAGGCCAAAACAGACCTCTCACTTCTAGAAAAAGACTTCTACAGAACACAGGCAGTGGTCAGGGTGAAGAAACAGCCATGGAAACATGTGAGTGGCTTTTAATCTTTATTTTTTTAACTTTGGTGTTAATTAGCCCTGATATCAAAACATTATGATCAGTGGAGTGATGTGGAGCTTTTGTTTAGTTAGGGGTCCAGTCCAGGGACACCCAAGGGTCCTTGAAAGGTTTCCTGCATAATGAACAACATAATCCCCCAGCTGTCTCACCTACTATTGATACATTAGGGGCCAGTTGTTCAAATGTAAAGTGATCGGATTTTGGTTGGTCAAAGTTTATGTCATGATGGTCTTGATTACTATACGGACGCAAAGTCCAGAGGCAGCGTGACAACCTAATCGACCCAACATAAGGTTGTATTTATTAATGGTGCGATTGTACTGGTACTCAATGATAAAACTGGCCAAAATTTCCATTTATCACAGTTAAACTATGAGAATAATTTTGATTTACACTTTTGTGTCTTATTAGTATTAATAAACATTTAGTATAAGAATGCCATATTAATGATGCACGTTCACAAGATACCATGGAGCTGTCCTTGTCTACAGAGCACGATATGCTGCTGAGGAAAGAACAGGGGCCCAACTGAGATAAGGAAGACGACATTGACTCTTTGTCATGACTGTAGACTTTGTATAACATCCCACCTTGTTGATGTTACAAAAGCTGTTGTAAGAGAGCGTTTCGTTCGTTTGTCTGTACTCAGAACATGAGACCTGTAAACTGATTCCTTGTTGGGTTTGCAAGTATAAATGAACTTTGATGTAACTTCAGTGGTTCCAGTCTATTCTTGATAATGTAATTATCCGAACATAAACTCTTCAGTTATATTTGGGAATACACTTTTAAATTATATCATCAAAAAAATCCTGAGTGGTCCTCAACTTAAGCCGTTACTTTTGGCTTTGCACGCCAGCAGGCGAATTGAATTAAAGGCTATGTGGCCCTCCACTGTACGTTCTGCTGTGAGTGTGATGGTATGAGCGCGTTACATAACATCTTCTGCTCCCGTTGGTCAGTCGGGGACACTTGCTGCATTGTCAGCAGCTCGGTCTCCCAGAGTTTCTGCTCATATCTGCAGGGAGAGCAGCTGCAGAGCCAAAGACAACAAACCGGAGCTCCACAGATGTATATACGTTACTCCATTTACTGAGGCGGAAGAACTGCTAACCCTCGGCCTCTTTGCTAACTCCTGCTTCACCCTCCCAGCCATGCTTAAAGATTTCCACTAAATCTTTGGGATGCTGACCTGTTGGTCCATTTTACCATTTAAATACAGAGAGACCAGACTCCCAAATCATCCAGTAATCCTGAGTGTGAACTATAATTTATGCTCTGCATACAGCACAGAATATAATGAACACTGGCAATTACAGTGCTTTACTTTCTGTAGCTGTATGAACTTATGGTTCATGAGAACAGCCGGCCACAGTTTGCTTGGAAAACAGTGTGGTACTGGCCCTTTAAATGTATTTCAACAAGTAAAAATGACTGGGTGGGTTATGATATTTCAGGTAAAGCCTTATGAAAGTAATTAAGTCATTTTGAGGTGCAAATAACCTTTCAGTGACAGGGTAGGAGCTGCAATCGCCTTCTAGCAGATGATCACTTTTTGGCACGAAGCTTGACATTTTTAGGCAGATTTGATAATTCAGACAGACATTATTTACTCCCAGAGACTTAAATACTTGTTTCATTAGAAGAGGGTCTAAGGGCTCTATCTTGCACCCAACGAAAGTGTCTTTAGACCGTCCAGCACCCACGTGGTTTAAATAGTGGTAAACTACAGGTCTTACAGGCAGGCGTGTTCAAGTGCATTCTGGCATATTGCTATCTTAAGGCAGCAGAAAGTTTAAAGATTAAAAATAAATATATTACAATGTGAAATACTATTATGATATGATCTGCTTGCACTCTTTCACTTCATGCACAAGCAGATCAGTTTCTTCTCCTGAAAATATCTCCTTCCTAATTAGCAAATCCGACATCATAAAAGCAATGCGCCAAGGTCCAAACGCACCCGGCTTTTAAAGGGAATGGGAGATGACATTCTGATTGGTGTATTGCATCCAAAACACACCTATGAATTAAAGACGCTGGCCCAAACTCAAACTTCGTGCGCATTCTTGCAAAATTCGCAAGGGCTCAGTTAAATTTCAAAGGGTGTGAGGGTTTGAGTGCACACTCACTGAGCTCTTCCCCTGAGTCTGCATCGATGCAGACTCCACCAAAGGGAACTACCCACAGTTCAAAGCGGTATGGCGGAGACCATAGGGAAATCCGGAAATTACAAAGGTAAACAACAGCACGCCACACGACCACGGAACGGAGCGGACCTGTTGTCCAGCTTGTTGAACAAGAGTTTGAATAAATTTGGAATCAGCCCGCCGTCTCCTGGGCCTCGGCCGTGTGGAAAGCAACAAACTTGAAAATTCTCAAACCGGCTAATGTCAACAACATCTTTGTTATTTATGGTCGCCAAGGTAACATGTGATTCTTGAAAAGTGGATTGGTACACGCCCTTAACACACCTGCACCAGGGCCCTAACTAAGAATGCAAAAGGGAGACTGTGTGCGTTGCAGCTAAAAACAACTAGCAGTGCACAACAACCCTAAAATCTATAAAAATATGTATACAGATGATTATAGAGATAATCAATTCTCCAATAAAATCAATCTGTTTTAGTGATTGAATTTTTAATAATTGGAGAAGACAAAATTGGGGATTAAGGCCATAATATCTTTAGGGAAATGTTTACTGGGTATCATATAATAAATCATGTGAGAAGCAGGCTAATTTTCTCATTGTGGACTCTGAGAAAACTTCCAGAAAGATGTGTGATCCGGGCTGTCTTCTTATAAAAACGCCCACCAATCACTGGCTAAGGTAGGAGCTTCAATAACTTTTGTGTCAAGTGAAAATAACCAAAGTAACTGATTTTTCAACAATTCAACAGAGAAACCCCCTGGGAAGCGCTCCTGTAACCTCTGAGATATCCAGGATGTGTATGACCTCTCCTGCTGCTCGTACTCTCATCCTAAACTAACCCGCTCTGCCTTTGAACTCGTTTTTTAATTGAGGCCTTCTCTGTTGGAGAGTTCGCTGTTGCGTGAGCAGAAACATTTCCTCCACCCTCTGACTGCTGCTGTGAAGCTGCACTGCCTCCATCCCAGCGGGGGGGACGAGCACAACTGGACCATACAATGAGATAATGTGATATAGAAATAACACCACAGCAGGTAGACTGGCTCCAGAACTCTGAACTCTTGACCTGAATGACCATTTCGGCCTCTTTTCGAATTTGACTTAATTTCTTTGAACAAAGCAACCATCTGCTGCGAGTTTAAGGGTTAGTTCAATGAAACTAGGAAGAAGTTCTCAGAGCTTTTGCTAAAGTAAATGTACTAAGAGTGTAGAATTAACTTAACAAGGTCTCCAAACCATACGACCACATAGGTCGTTTGTTCCTACCCTCTATTACGACCCACAGGAGCGCTTTCTGTTCTCATATCTAAACGTATTAAACATGTTAACTTTGTAAAACGGGTCCAGTTGGGTTACATTTAGGCCCGTCTCACATTGCCAGATCTACCTGCACAGCGCTGTGGACTGGTAGTGGACTAAGGTCTGGCTACACCACGGATACATTCTGTGATAAGAGAAAGAAATGCTGTGTGTTGTTTGCATTTCTTTAAACTAATCACACTGGTCTTGCAGCGGTGGGTCTGCAAAATAATCTCGGGAAGGAACTTGTTTTTCTTCATTTGCAACCAGCAAAAGAAAACACCACATTCAATTTTAATGAAGTTAACTGATGACACAATACAGTAACGTGAGATATTTATATGAGCTGGATAGATGGTTAAAGTGATATTTCACCGTTGAAAAGATGAATATATTGGATCACTTATGGAGTAGAAATGTGAATATTTTTTCCCAAATTGGTGCCTTCTAGACCGAAAAAAGACAAAATGTGGAAGCGTTACGCACCATCACACGTGTGGTCAAAAGGTTGCAGAAAACTAGGCACATATTTACACATTGGAAATTCTTTATAAATTCCGACTTTTGCGAGGAATGTTGCAACCGGTAAATTTCACTCTGCTTCACGCAACGTTTTCTTGTTTCTTGGTTTTATAAACGAGGCCCCAGGTGTTGTGTCCCGTATGAAATGTTGAAAGTTTACATCTGAAACAGAACTAGGTCCCGTTTTCCTTCTCATATGTAAAAACATGAAGAAGCGTACGCGTGGCAATGTGAAGTATGTAAAAACATAGTGATTTTAACATAAACAATGACCTTTTTCTAGTAGCGATGTTGCCTACACCTAGTCTGGATAAACGCTAGCATGTACAGTACATCTGGCGCGTCCGCTCTGTGTGTGTTGCTGTTCTCATGTTTGCTGCAGGAAACAACACACTTCGAGCTAGCTGAAAAAGTGAAAAACGATCACATTCACATTACAGTTAAGTTTAGCGTTCTTTGGAGTTACATTTAGTGTAGAAAAGGTTACTGGGAGCCGGGTACAGAGCACTGTGACCTTTCAGGGGCCGTGGCAGTTGAGTGTAGCTGACAAAAGGTGAGCCCATCCGTTACATCCGGTATCAAAACGACCAGTTAAGATTAGAACAAAAGGTTGTGGTTTGGATTAAAACACTCCCGAGACATAAACACACATTTTCTTGGGGAAATTCTTGCATGTTCCCTTAACTTTCTCCCGGAAGATGAACTCAGCTCCCCGCTGGGAGCTCTGTGTTTTATGACCCGAACATCCACCCACCCGACCTCCTCCCTACACGGCACAGAGCGTTCTTATACAGCACTGGTGCTGATGACAATAAATACCTGGAATACATGAAATGCGGTGCTTTATATTTCGTAGCAGCATGTGTGAATAGTTCATGCGAGCAGCCTGAGAGAGAGAGAGAGAGAGAGAGAGAGAGAGAGAGAGAGAGAGAGAGAGAGAGAGAGAGAGAGAGAGAGAGAG
>NC_048410.1:1076232-1080374 GCF_013103735.1 Etheostoma cragini
CACACACACACACACACACACACACACACACACACACACACACACACACACACAGAGTAGATCTAGACCCACTCTATAATTGACAGAGACCCATCAGTCCTACCCAAACTCCACCTGGCTCTTAATGGCCGACCATCTGCCTCTACCACAACTGATGCTAACCGTGTTCTTTGACCCTGAACAAATGCGTTGTCTGTTTGTTGAAGAGAATCTGTTATATGTAAGCAACGAGAAGGGCTACTCCGTCTGAAGATAGATGAATCTCGTCTACATTTTTCTTTTCTTTTAACAGACAGCCAGTGTTGAAAGTTTGTAAGACAAACAAAAGATGCTACTACATTTCATTAACATACACTATACATATTCACAATATCAAACACATACAGGATCAAATGTTTTACAGCTCCTCTGCACTCTGGCTGTAAAACCACACACTCTTGTCCACAATAAGCAAATCTGTGTTTAGGTTTATGACGTTTGTCCAATTGTGGGTGCCTGTGTTGGAATCCACGTGTGTATTTGGGTCTTTCTTTTTCTGTGTGTGTGTGTGTCTGTGTGTGTGTGTGTCCTCCCAGAGGTCCTGTGGCATTCAGTTCACAGGTTGACGGGAGGATGTGAAGGTCAGAAAGCTCCACTGCAGGTCAACGGTCATTAAAACACACACTTACACCTCATGGGCACACACACACACACACACACACACACACACACACACACACACACACACACACACACACACACACACACACTGAAGTAGACACTTTCCTCTCACAAATTTCTTCCAATAAGGGCAATAAACCATGGAAATACAAACTCGGAACAACAAAAATCACAAGAAGAACTTCATCTTCTATCAGCTTCCAATACGCCAAACAACAAAGCACCCGCAGGTTTGTAAGTGCAACATGTGACTTTGTTTTAATTAACCATCATCTTCATAGCCAAAGGCAGTTGGAAGATGTGTTTTCAGCCTGCAGTGGAAGATGTGTACAATTTCAGCTGTCCTGATGTCAAAATCTAGGAGCCAGGATAGCTAACAACTGGGATTTTAAACCAGAATTGCAGAGATCATAATACGGTCATGAATATTTCAGTGAAATTTCTATGTTCAAATTTACTTATTTTCTCTCAGTTCCTAACAACCTAAAATTATATGCTTAGCACAATTATTTAAACTGACAAACAGAGAGAAAAAACATCTTCTCAAGTCTCCATAAGTCTACACACATCTTCTGCTTTACACGCATTTTGCAATTCAAAATGGCGCTTTTTAAATGCACTGAATACAGTTCTCTGCATAAAACATAACAATCTGACATAAAGTCACATGTTTGCATTTCAGAACGCTGCCATTCAAAATGACACTACATGAGCTGATTGGCCGATTTATGTGGCACCCGGCCAAACACCTGATTGGTTAATTGTCACCTCTTCAATCAGGAAGTAAGCACTACGAGAAGACCACAGGTGAGCACCTTTTTAATCTTGCCTCTTTTCTTTCTATATATTGTTTCTGCAATTTTCTTTTTCAGTTTACTGTTGTTTGTGAGCAAATTTGTGTTCATTCCAATGTAATATTTCTGCTGTGCATATGTTGCACTGACTTGTTTGGTGAAAATTAAAAAAGAAAAATTGTTTCAACAGAATGCGTGTGTATCTGCAAATGTTTCTGTGCATGTGAACAATCTGTAGAATTTTCTACAATTTGAACTATTTTAGTATTATGGCAAAGCATACTAAAGAGGAGAGTGCTCTTCATTATGCACTACACAGTGTGTAGTTGGTTAGACAAAAATCGGGTAATATTAGTGAAGTGTGTGCCATATGGTGCAAAAGTTTGATTTTGATAATACTATATGTAGTTTTGGTTACAGTACTTCATTTTGCAGGACATATGAGGTATTTAGCAGTGTGGTTTTGTGAGTTGTGTTAAGTATTTTGATGAAACCGGCCTAGTTTTCTAATGTAAAATTAGATAAACTGGTTTGGTGTTCTGCAGAGGTGAAGCAAAAACAGGTGTTTATGCATCTCATGTTCAGTAAATTTAACTTCATAGCTTTAAGAAACTTGATCCAGAATGAAAACATCTTAAATAACATCCACCAAAAGTCATCATGCTTAACTTATGCGAACCACCCCGTGTCAACCGGCACTTCCTGTTAGAGTAACGGACAGCTGCTCCTGTGGAACATCTGTCTGCCAGACACCTTGTGGGAGAGGAACACCGAGCTGGAGCTCTTCAAAGGGAGTCCGTGGCGTAAAAACGTCAGATTGTGTGCAGTAAATTCACACTGCACACAGCTTTACAACATTACATAACAACGCCATCTCATGATCCACTGACCTGTCGACCAACTTGTATGATTAGCTAACACGACTCAGCGGTATTTCCACATCAGGGGATTTTCCAACGCAGCCTGTTTCAGGCTGGTCTGACTATTTGATGAGGACGGATGATATTCGCTGTTGGCTCGTAAAACATATTTTCGCACCACGATACGAGGCGTTTCATGGTCTGCTGAGGCTCGTAAATTCTTTCTGCTCTGGGTCTAGCTCTGCACATGACCCTGGCATCTGGGGTAACGTCCTCTCAGTGCACAGTCACTCAGACACACAAACACTAGAGTGGCAAAGACAAAATTAACCGCCAACTATTTGGTTAGTTGATCAATTGGTTTGAGTCGTTTTTCATCAAAGAAAAAGTCCTTCCTCACTCCAGCTTATTCAATGTGAGTATTTCCAAGTTCCTTCTCTCTTCTGTGACAGTAAACTTTTGAGTTGTGGACAAAACGAGACATTTAAGGACGTCCTCTCTGTTTTGGGAAACACTGATTCACATTTTTTATAGACCAAACTACTAATTCATTAGAGAAAATAATCAGATTAATCAAAAATCTCTCACACACACACACACACACACACACACACACACACAAGGAGGACTGTTCATTTGTTTTTGTTCTTTGTCAGAACTGAAGGTTTGTGTCTATGCTGGATGTACAGGCTGGAAGAGAGATGACATGACATGCCCCCCCTGGATACTGTTACCCCCCACCTTAAAAAAAATATACAGTGTGTGTGTGTATATATATGAAGATGAATCTCTTTATATGACCTGGTTACAGGCTGTAGGTGTCTCTCACTCCACATGTTGTGGAAAGTGGAAACAAATGTTTTTTTCTGTCAGATACTTTTGAGGAGTTGGTCGAGACCAAAACAGACGGTAAACAGAGAGAACACTGGACTGACGTTCATCAGTAGTCTGGTATCAACGGAAGTACATTTCCATGACAAAGCTATCATGAAAATGTCAAGTTTTGAAGAAAGTTTGGATTGTGAATCAATGTGAATCAATCATAGAATGATTTTGAGGAAGGCAGTCAGTTTCTCATCAATCTTCCCACTGTCTTCCCCAAATCCGGCTTTGTTTCAGGACATGACTACCAAACACCACCTGGGTATAATCTCTATTAGCCATCATTAGCATTCCTCCCATATTTCCCATGCTCCGTTAGCTCGCGACAATTAGCATTCTGCTCATATTTCTTCAGTTGTTCTGACAGGAAGATTCCTCCCTGAGAGCTCCTGTCAGCACTGGCAGCTGTGAGCAAGAGGACGATGTCCGCTGATGAACTCTCGTCCTCTGAAGACAACCTGAAAGGGTCCAAATGTCAGACCCAACAATTACTCAACAAGTGTCAAATGTCATCCTGAGCCTTTTTCTTGCCCGTCTTTAATTATTTTGACGTTACACCTTTAACTTACAGTTAAACTCGAAGGTTTGGGCAGGAAAAAAATTGTATTAATGTGCATAAAGAAGCCAAGAAAAGATGGAAAAAATCTCTAAAAGGCATCTAATGACAGATTAGACATTCGTATAATATTTCACAAAAAGTTAGATTTTATTTCCATCATTTAAACTTTCAAAATAACAGAAAACAAAAAAATGCCGTCTGCATAAGTTTTGAGTCCCGCTGTAACATATCGTCTTTAACGCATCGTCTTTGCCAGCCTTCACTTCTCTTGTCCAAATGATCGATTTCTAATCCTCCAATCTTTATCTGCATCCTTATTCCAGCCGGTCTCCCTTCTTTCTTTCTCATTTCATATCCTCTCTAAGTCCTTTCCTCCTTTGTCTGCAT
>NC_048410.1:1080384-1080914 GCF_013103735.1 Etheostoma cragini
CCCCCACCGTTTTTAACGTTTGACCGATCTATGACTGGACAAAGACAGGCATCTATTGTCTTTTATCTGCCTTTTTCTTTGGACAAAACATTCGTCCTGAACCCTTTCAATCTGCTGTCTTCCATCTCTTTTTCCTTGACATTCTCCTTCTATTTAGCATCTTCATCATCTTTCCTCTTTTCCTCTTGTAGTCATCTTTCCAGCGGTCCTTTCTTTCTTTCCTTCTCTCTTCATATTTTCTGACCTGTCTGCATTTTCTCATGTTTCCTATCTTTCTTCGCCCCGTTGCCTGTCCATCACAGTGATGTGGAAGTGATGACATCCAGGAGAAGGATCGTGGTAAAGCAGCGCCCGCGTGGACAGTGGACTCCTTTATCCCGCTGTAATACACAAAGAGAGCCCAGAGAGACAGAGGGGCCCCGGCCACAGTGTGAGGGATATGAGGTCCAGGGCCCCGGCATAATACTGCTCCTGTACGCACACACACACACAC
Source organism: Etheostoma cragini (assembly GCF_013103735.1). Taxonomy (NCBI): domain Eukaryota; kingdom Metazoa; phylum Chordata; class Actinopteri; order Perciformes; family Percidae; genus Etheostoma; species Etheostoma cragini. Next base: position 1,080,878 of record NC_048410.1, read on the forward strand.
ACACACACACACACACACACACACACACACACACACA
>NC_048410.1:1081150-1091150 GCF_013103735.1 Etheostoma cragini
CCCCCCCCCCCCCCACCAACATCCCTATGCAGATATTGGGCTTTCATACTACTCTCTATGGTGTAAATTGACATGCAATCACAAGGAAATGTAAGTCAATAAAGACCAAACAGCATTATTAAACATACTAAAAAGCAATGATGCATCTTGATAACACACCAAAATGGCATACAAACGGGCGTGTCATACATATGCCACTTAATGAGATCAGTCTGTGACCCGTCCGATATGTACGGCGTAAACATACACACGGATAGCTCAAAGTGCGTACAGATGTCACATTGCAAGTTTATATGAGAAAATGACTTTCTATGGACAACATGGTATACACCCAGGCTGAGAGAAAACTTATATTTTATCAAACAGAAAACATGACAATAAATCCTAACACTGAATTAAAGGGAGACAAACCGTCAACGATACAGATTGAAGCATCTCCAAGTATATAAATAGAAATGATGTATTAGATGTTAGTCAAATAACAACGTTTTCTTTACACATTATAGAAAGGCTGTTGTTCTGTTTTTTATTAGTCTTAAAAAAATCCCAAATGATCATCATAACAGACTTTTCTTACTGTTTTTAGGTAGTAAAGAGAGACTATATTCAACGTGAAGCAAAACCTCAAAGTGACCTTAAACTGCGGCGTGTTTAAAGTGATTGAACTCTTTATGTAACAGTGGAGAGGGAAGAATGAAGGTGTGTTCCTGCAGATGAGAAGCTAAGAATGAGTCCTTTCATTTGGCTTCTCGTTCATCCGGAGGGATGGAAGGGAAAACGTGGCGGGCCGAGTCTGTGTTTTGGACACGTGAAGCTCTCAGTTTGAAGTTTCTCCCACATGATAGAGATTAGGAGCCCGGAGACCCAACGGTCTTGTGTTTCTCCCCGTCTCCTTCCCCCTCTCTCACACATGTTTGTCTTGCTAATGACGAGGAAGAGGATGAAGAGAGGAAGGGAGAAAGAGTACAGGAAGAGAGGCGCATGGCGCTCGGCTCCCCTCAGAACATTAGACATGGGAGGTTTGGAGGGAAGGTGGAGGCCTCCGTATACGGTGCCTCGTGGCGTCTTGCTGTCTGGACGGACAAGCTACTGTACATGTGTTGGGAACTAAGGCCTTAAGTGTGGACCAAGACCCCGAATGGGCTCATTGTCTTGTTGTTTTAGTCCTAGGGACCATGCAGATACCCTTAAAGTGATTAAAGCTGGTGTTCAGAGAGTTTTGGGAAACTAAGGTGGTTTGTTTCAACCTTTCAGGCGGTTTGAGACAAAGACAGATGCTGAAAGGGTGGGGGGGTAGCAGTAGCTCAGTTCATAGGGAGTTGGGTTGGGAACCGGAGGGATTCTAGTTCAAGTCCCATATGGACCTGGGGTTGGGTACAGGAACCCAGTACTACTATGGAACCAGTTCCTATGCAAACGGTAGGAATCGGACCGGATTAGAACGCAATTTTCGGTTGAGACTGTGTGATTTCTCAAACTGAATAAATCCAACCTGCATATAAACACAAAACTGCTTTGCTAGTTCCATCGTGTCGTAACTAAGACATCTGCTGAACAAAATAATTGTATTCATTAGCATGAGTGCCGTACTGTTTAGTTCGAAAACATCCAAAACACCAACATACGAAAACATAGCAGACTAGACGCAAGCTTTTATTTTGAAGTCAAAGCTCGTAGACAGCACGCAGCCGGAAAGGCATGAGACGGGAGGTCTCCAGGCTGCAGCCATACCTGACTCAAATATCCTTTTCGGTCGCTGTGATTATTTGCAAAAATAAGGCAAGGTAAGTGTGTCTCAGTAATTACTCTGAAGAGAAGAGAGGATTTCCTCACATACCGTCTGATGCGATAAGAAGCTGTTATGTTGAGAATGAGAAGTATGCTCCGGATGAAAAGAGAATGAAATTTTGGGTTTACTGACAAGCAACATGGCCACGTGGGAGGTCCCGTCATGCTTGTGTGATTATCTCCTGCTTCACTTGTTTGGAACAAACGAACCACCCAAACTTCATTACTCCTAACTCAGCTTCCAAAGATCAAACGTACAGTAGGAACAGAGTCGGGCGGTGTTGGATTGGTCGGTTTGTAGAGTTTCACTGCTACCAGACACTTTAATAAGTGGATTAACAAGAGGTGGAAGGCTGTAAGGTATGAAATCTAAGGCAGTCGTGGATGTGCTGGACGTGAGCCAAAGGATTTCTGTCATCACGTTGCTCTGCGGACGTCTGTTTAATAAACGAGTACAGGAGAAGATCACAGGCAGCACGAGACAGAAAACAATGGACCTCCTTGTTCCTGAGACACAAAGCTCTGGCAAAAAGATTTTGGTTCTGCACACGTTTATCAGATTCCTGATCTGATGATAAACTAACAACAGCGTGTTACAAATTCTTCTCCTAAACTCTTCTTACTTTGTTGAGTGATGTTTGTTCGTATCGGATTCTCTCTTAACTTCACAAACTTTGCAGAGAATCTTTTTCTTTTAATAGTTCTGACATCACTCACCAAAGTTTGGAAGGTAAAGTGATTGAAAACATTCAGAGATCCTTCGGGAGCAAGTTGGGCTGCTGTTTTCACCGCTAAACAAAAACACACACACACACACACACACACACACACACACACACACACACACACACACACACACACACACACACACACAGACACTTTTCACAGAATAGTGGCCGCTGTTTCTCAGAGGATAAAAAGAGAAGCTGCTGCTTTCTCTCACAACGATGCCCCCAATTTCCACAGGATGCGTAACGGCTGCAGATCGGCTCGGCTGCGCGTTGGCTTCGTGCTCCGCCTTAAAGGCGACCATGACTGACAGCTGAAGTCGTGAGGACCCACAAGATCTCGCATATTCATGTAGAATAGAACCACAAAAACAGTTAGTTTAGGGGGGTCAGCCTTCAGCTCGCATTCTCCAGAAACAACATCCTTGATCACACTTTAGCTCTCTATAAGTCTTTACAGTGTTTATTGGAACAGTGATCGAACAAGAGGGACGCTCGAGAACTTTGGATGGAGATGACTATTATAAAGTTGGAGCCTCGGTGCCTCCAACCTGCTCCAATTTTGCTCCAGTATAGTTGACACCATTAGTTTGAAGCATGCCCAAGCCCATCACTGTATCCGAGCTCTTGGTGTGAAGGGAGGATGGGCGCCATTCATCTGGTAAATAAAACAACAGCTTTTTTCTTTTATTCTGAGCGATTGGTAAGCAATTTGAATAGCAGAGTGAAATCTTAGTTGAGCTCGGAGTACTCAACGGAGGTGCAATTCCACGTGGCTCACATGACATATGTGAGGCTCTGCTTTCTCGAAAAACTAGTTCCTTCCAGAGAATATTTGCAGAGCCACAGTCGCTGAGTCCGGGCCTTACTCCATAGCATGTGGAGACAGATCTGGCAATGCGAGACCAAGACACAGAGCGATATTGCTCGGAGGTTTCCTGATGCAAATTCAAAATATGCACAAAAGGAACACAGTTCTGTTTGTTTTGTTTTAATTGTGTAGCATAAAGGGACTACAATTGAATTTTGTTGTGAAACCCTGTCCCTGACAATAAAAAAAACCCTTCATATCCGGTACTTCACAATGGGGCAAAAGTTGCACACAGCTCATTGACACGAGACCAGCATTGATCCAAAACAGTTTCTAGCTTATAATCAGACTTTTGCTCCAGATAATCACCTGAGGACTCAGTGAGCTAACTCTGCATGAAGAGGTGGAAGTTGGCTCTGGTGAACTCCTGATGGATGGTCTCCAGCAGGCTGTCGTCCTGCTCGTCTCCCTCCAACCCTCCGTCTCTTTTCCCTCCTCCTGCCGCTCCCCGGATGGCCGGCGGCGGCGGCTGGAGCTCCGGGGTGAAGGTGAAACTGAAGGACGTGCGATAGATCAGGCCGTCCGATCGGATGAGACACAGAGGGACGGTGATGACGCGTCGCAGACAGCGCCAGCCGTCACTGAACGCGGAGACGTCAGGGATGACGCAGAGCAGAGATTTGGGAGACCTGGGAGGAGAAAACAGGATGTAATCAAATGTGGTGGTGCTGGCTGACCTGGAAAACAGATCCTTCATTTATACCAGACAAAGTATGTGTTCCAGTGGCAGCCATCACCATCCTACAGGAGTATTTTCAGTGATGGTGGTGGAGCCTTGTTTATTCCTATGAGAGTTGCTTAGTGGCGTTAGAAGCCGTCATGGAGCCAAGGGATAAATTAACACTCTTTTAGACACTGTTTTTACGTTTATGTTGCTTCCCTTTCCCGCAGACAGCTCCATCGTTCAGTCTCCGGGTTCCTCCTCCACCATCCCCAGTGTCAAGCCTCCATCGGGGGGAATATGTCTGGCTTCTCTACCCCTTTAAAATATTTTTACTGATGGAGTCTAATCCCCAAAGAAGTACATTTTATATTATGCTTATGTACAATGGATCTTTGCATTTGTGCGACAAAGTCTCTCCTGATTGAAATGATTAAGATCAGAAGAATGGAGGTAATGGATAATCAGATCTGTTAAAGGTTAGTCAGAACACCCACAATTCTAAAAGAATAGAGGTCTGATCCTTCATTTCCTTTGTGTAGAGCACTTTTATGGAACAATCCCTGTTATTTTGCGGTAATCTGGTTAAAAGAAACCCACATTTATGATATAGACACTTTGAAAACGGGTCAAATTTGACCCAAGGACAACATGAGCGTTAAACAAATGGACAAGACAATGCTTAATGTGGACATCAGAACAAGCAACAATACTTTGCACATCTATAACATTACATTACATTACATGTCATTTAGCTGACACTTTTATTCAAAGTAACTTACAATTGCTATTTATGTCAGAGGTTGCATGCATCTCGAGAAACTAGGGGTGAAGTGTTGGAGGGGTGGACGTCCAACACCAAAGTCATGTGACATAGCCACTGCGCCATCACCACCCCACATGAGACCGATTGGGGACTTTGCAAGTTATTAAGTGTGTGCCAGTTAACAATTGATTTTGGTCTTTTAATCTGCAATTCTGTCAACTTTTCTGAGACTTTTTAGGAGGTTTGTTTCGAATCTGAGGAGCAACAAGAACAACAGTGAAAAAACTGAAAAATAAACTAAGGAAGTAAATAATTAAATGTTATGATCTCACAGACTAAACATACATGTAGTTCTGTTGTTGAAATGAAACCCGAGCAGCAGAAATCTTAAATACTCTCTCTCTCTCTCTATATAGAGAGAGAGAGAGAGAGAGAGAGAGAGAGAGAGAGAGAGAGAGAGAGAGAGAGAGGTATAGGTATAGGTATTATATGTATAGGTATTTCATTTAAACCGACACTACACCTCTGGCCTGCATGGCAGCGGGGGATTGTGTTCCTAATTGGCTGCAGCTTCTCGTACAAACACCACATTGTGGATGACTGTGTTAAATAAATACGGCTTTCCTCTCCGCTGCTGAGCTGCTGCTGACGGGAAGGGTATTTGCAGAAGCTGTTGGCGAGCCGCTCCCAGCCAGAGACCCTGACTTACGATGCCTCAGCACTTTAGGTGTGGGGTCTGAGGTGGACTCTGACGTCAGAGAGGTTGTTTTGATCCGTGATGCATCATAAGAGACGCCTGAATGTACCCTATGGTACCTTAAAGACCCCCCTGAACAAGAGTTAGAGAGAGCATTGTTCCCTGGAAGCCGAGCTGAGTCTCTCTCGGTGACGTTTGAATATAACATAAGCCCCTTTATGCTTCTCAGGTCCAGGCTTGGCTCCAACTCTTAAACGGATGAATGCAGGTAAGTTCAGTAGGAAAGTTCATCAAGTTGAATGTCATAACTGTCGAGAATATTTTTAGTCAAACTTCTTTGGGAAAACTGCCCACCATCTTTCCCCAACAATGTCCAGAGTCCCGGACGAATGAGGAGATTCAGTCTCTAAACCAAGCCATAATAAAAGTCTTTGAAACAGATTTAAGACGCTGAAACATTTGAATCTGTGACTGTGTTTTATAGGCTCCCCTCTGCAGCATCTGCCACCACACTATTAACGCACTACCCCCCCATTCAAAATGGATGGAAAGACCTGCATTTTGGCTGGACCATCTGAGGGCTTAGCTTAGCATAAAGACTGGAAACAAGGGTGAAAGGTAGCTTTTTACAGACAGCTAAAGTTCGGATTAAACAAACAAGCTAGAACGTGTTAATCAGAGAACTTGAAAGTGCTTAACGGCAGATTTTACGCTTGGAGAGAGCCAGGATGTACAGTATGTTTCCCCGTTAGCAGTCTTTGTGCTAAGCTAAGCGGCTTTCCCTTTCCAAATGAGTGGATACATTTTTGAGATATTGTTACATTTCGTGAGTTATACATCAAACTTATCAGAGAGGTCATCCCTAACTGAAAGCCAGATGTCTTTTCCTAAACTTACAGATCTCTGCAGGACGACATGCTGCATATCTGTTTCTTTATTCCTTAAGCAAAATAACTGCTTTCAAATTCTGGGTCAAATGAAATAGAATTTGGGTTCAACTTACTTGGATACATAATATTTTAAGTGGAAGTGCCACTTAATTTGTCATAAAACAAACGTCTCTCTGGCTGCTCACAGACGTGATGAGCGGCCTCACTTTCAAAAGACAAAAACTTGAATTTGCCCTCTGTGCTGCCCTGCGGTACACCTGGAGCCTCTGTGGTAAAGCAGCATGAGAGCAAGCAGCACAAAACAGCCATAAATAAAAGAAGTGGGGCCCCAAACTGACTGCGAAAGCAGAAAAACACCTACACAGAAGCTACTCATGCAGTCGAGTTCAATTCTCAAATGTAAAACTTTAAAGTTTGTTATATCTTTAAAGTCTATATTCACTAGACAGCAAGAAAACTCACATGTACTTAAGGATATTAAACGCAAGACTTTACTCATCATGGAGTATTATTTACATGACTTCCTTAAAGAATTCAAGTACTTCTTCCTTGACTACAGGAAAAAAACGTTGAACTCAAAAAGATAAAAAAATAATACATTTAATGTTTCACCAGTCTTTTTAAAAATAACTAGGTTTTATATTATCAGTCAGATCTGGAGCCAGACGAGTTAAATAGTCCGACACAAGGTATTTTCCCCAGAGAGCAAGAGCAAGCAGACAACAGACGACCAATAAAAGAATAATGATAACTGTCTTCCTGAGTGTCTGCAGGTAATACTGTACACGCACTGCACGCTTGTTAACAGACCGGGTTAGATTTCTTTGGCTCATGTCCGGTTTCTGGGGAATTTCTTCAGAAGAAGTTGCGTTTACTGACACGTGAAAACCAGAAACGCACATACAGTTCCCAAATGAATCCTATCGAGGTCTGTTTGAGGATTGATGAGCTTTATATGTGTTGCTGTACGTCACATAAAAGTAGGGATGCACAGATTCATGGGGGTACCGAATCCACTGGTTAAGCTTCTGACCGAATCCCGAGTCCTCCTCCCGTCCTCAGTCCTTTACCACAGTAAACACATTAATGACGTAAACAACGTCCTGGACTGTGACTCTCCTTCCTTTGCCGTATCTGAAGTTGCTGCATGTTGCTGCTGTCTGGAGATTCCTTCATGCACAACTCGTGTTCTCTCTTTCATACCAAATGTTGTAACCGCGGCGATGTTGCGTATTGTTTAGGGACCTCACCACCACGAGACAAATCGGCTATGCAAATTGAATGTAGCTCGACTTCAATTGCCGTCTTTTTTGGACTGAAAGTGCTGCCCAACATCACTTTTTCTGCCCAGTTCCATTTTCACTTTCTCACAGCCTACTGCATTGAACCAACCATTGAATCAACGGAGCGCCTAGTGCAAGCGTAAGGTTTGGTTTGGTGGAAAAAAATAAGTTTCTGCTCAACTTCATATATCTCCTCTCACACGCTGTCTTTCTGTCTCCTGTTAACTCACTTGAACATCGTCTCAGCCTCGCTGTTTCCGAACCACACCTTGAGATGAGGGCTGAGGTTTTCTCCCTGGATCTCCAACATGGCAACGTGTCCTCCACCGTTCACCTGCAAGAACACACACACACACACACACACACACACACACACACACACACACACATTTTACTTTTCAACTGCTTACATTACCACATGGTGATGGAGGGAGTACCTTTGATTAAACAAATAAAAGTAATGATGGTGACAGGTTATCTACAGTATGTCAGTCTTTGTTTTTTGTGCTTAATAAATTAATACAAATCTGTGTGGAGCGACGCTTTAATCTTCCCGTTTGATGATGAAAAGAGCCATTTTCTGGAGCATTTTGGAGCCGCAAAATATATTTGAGCCTTATAATGAAGGTACACAGTCTATTTAATCAACATTTAACACATTCAAATGAACGGCTTCATAGATATTGAACAAAGTATTATGCATATCAATTAATTTGATAGGCAACAAAATTAGTCGACAGCCAGCCGGTCACGTGATGTCGCCTAAAGAGCTCCGTGAGCATATTTAGCATCACAGAGATTAACTTTGTTAGGGCGTTCAACAAACAAGCTGACGTTAGCTTATCTGCATCACTAGATCTCGCACTAGATCCCTCGTGACAATGGGGCGAAAGAATCGCTCATACTCTTTGTTTACGTTCATTTTAAATGTGCATATACACAAATATATCATGTCTGTTACGGTTGTTCACAGAGAAGATCTTGTAGGTCACGTGCCCATTGAAAGGCAAGCCCACGTTACATACTGTATATACAGGAAACTACCTCATCTCTGTCTTTGTGTATGAATGTTTCATGAGACAATGCTTCATTGCTAATAGTTCTAAATGACCATTCATTAATATGGTGAAGTTTGTTGACATTTTTGACACAGTCTTTGCAGAGAGGGACAAACTGTAGACTATAAGGCTAAGACACACATTTTAGTGAAATTGAATGCTATGTACAGTTACTATGCAAGAATGACTTTGGCCCACAACAATGATAAACAAAATGAAAAGAAAGAAAAGGAAACATCCGTTATTTACTTTATTATTTTTGTCAAACCTATAGCCACTGGAGAGGGGTTGCAGGTTGCAGAGCCCTGGTCTAAGTGCTGGTCCCTGTCCAACTCACCTCTAACCCGGTCATGACAGGAAAAGGAGTAACTGGTGTCTGGATGCAGGCGGGACCCTGATTAAAGGTGAACTCCACTGCTTCCACTCCGATGATGGTCCAGCAGGAACCGTCGTTCAGGACCACTCTGCCCTGGTCTCTGCCGCTGGACGGGGCCTGGAGGGAAAGGAAGGGAGACATGGCGGGAGGAAGAGAGGGAACGGAAGAGCGTGGAGATAAGGGAAGTTAAGGATAGAAGATTTGTTAAGAGAAGAAAAACAGAAAAGGTAAGAGTGAGAGAAGGCAGAGGAAGACAGAGAAGGAGGGAGTGAAGATAAAGAGGGGACAGGGGGGACAGAAAGAGGGGCGAGTGAGGGAGTGGGACCTGGTGCTGTATGATGGTGTCGTTGGATAAACACAGGTAGGAGTGTGGGTCGTCTCGGAACTGGAAAGCACACTTGTGGAGCTGGGAGACCGGCTCGTCCACGTCCAGGATGGCGTGCTGCTTGTTGACCTTACGGATCACCTGCAGAGACGAACGAGACGAGATCAATAACCTCACTTAACAAACACGATTAAATCAACAGACACCTGTGTAAGTGAGTTCTTTCACAAGGAATCAAGCAAAAAGCACCACTGCAGAACTTGTGTTTACCTGAGATGTGCTCAGACGTTTCTTGGAAATTAGTCAATAACTAAAAATGCATAAAAATTACTTATCGACTAAAGAAATCTTAGTTGACTAATACCAAAATGATTGCTTAGTCAACTTGAATAATATTGTCATGAAACTAGGAGCTCTTTCTTTTGTCACACATATAATAAATATTATAAAAGCCAATATGATTTATCCAATGTGGAACGTGACTATATGTACAAATATCAAATATCTGTTGAGACATTCAGTCTGGACTGACACACACACACTGTCGCCTCAATAAA
>NC_048410.1:1095265-1096532 GCF_013103735.1 Etheostoma cragini
AGAGAGAGAGAGATATTTTAGTATACTCAATGAATTGTATGTAAAAATGTATTTCTTCTCACATTATTATCCTTGATGCTTTGGCAATATTTATTTATTATTCATTATAATGTTGTCTCTGACATCCATGCCAATAAAGCAATTGGAATTGAACTGAGAGATGGAGTGAGAGAGATGGAGAGAGAGAGAGAGAGAGAGAGAGAGAGAAAAAGAAAGTAAGAGAGAAAGTGAAGAGAGTGAGAGATGAAGGGTTCAGCAACTTTCCCTCTTTAGCGTTTAGCTTAGCGTAGCGCCATTAAACCATAAACATCACTGGCTTGGCCGCGTCCTCCTCCTCCAGCTCTGCACACTCGTCGAAAATCGCCACCGCCGGTTTAAAAAAACCCAAAAAAACACCAAGACGCCGACGGCCAAATTGCCAAACTCACTGTTTCAAAAAGGCAATCCATAAACCAATGGGTGACGTCAAAAAATTTACGTTCTGGTTATTGTTACAGTCGATGGGAATACTAAATTGAGAATGTGATTCTTATGAATAATCACACAAATTGAAAACTAATAACAAGATTCTGGTGATTTCTCCTGAGCATTTGAAAGATGTGCTGACTGACACACTGTAGAGAGATGCAGATATAGGAAGTTTCGCTTACACTTTACTTGAAGTTTTCTACATAAGAGTGACATGACACTATCATGATAGTGTCATAAAACATTATAAACAAGTCATAAACAATTATGACATAACCCTTTTTAGTAAGTGTCATTCGGTTTTGTAATGACAACTTATGGTTATTGTCATGCGTCATGACTGTGTCCTGACAGTGCCATGTGATTATGACAGTGTCATGTCACTCTTATGTAGAAAACTTGTTACCCAAGTTTCTCCTCAGTTAATAAGCAAGAGGCCAGTGAACGCACACAGTTGGTTTACAGCAGCGTAGTTCCCCGTCAACAGCAGACTGTAATAAAACAGGAGATTGTCTCGTCTGTTTAAACAGACACGGAGAGCAGTTTTATCGTAGAGCACGTTTCAGCAACAGGGCAATGCTTTACACAAAATCAATTAAAAACAGTTTAAAAAAATAAAAACCAATAAAACACATGAATAAACAGTTAAAAATAAAAAAACATTTAGACACATAAAACACAAGAGTAAAAGTTACAGTGCAGCATGAAATTAAACATTTAAAGTCATTTAAAGAAAGGCAACATCAAAAAGAAAGGTCTTCAGCCTTGATTTAAAAGAACTGAGAGTAGCAGCGGCTCT